>NW_027125254.1:300000-447299 GCF_033026475.1 Channa argus | reverse complement strand
TGAATTGCAAAACCTGTAGACAGCGTTGAACTATCTGGGAGTGTGAAATTATGTGAGTATTCTTTGATATCATTAACTAAAAAGGAAATGCGGGAAAGGTTTCTTATGCAAGACAGTTCAGTCAGCAATGTTACCTGGTTGATAACTCAAAAGGTCAGGTTTATGTAGCATGTGAAAAGCAAGCAATCATGCAGTCAGGATTAATCTTGCCTTGGAAAGAGTTGTTTGCATCGTGCTTTTCAATGGCCAGTATGGGGATTGAACCCATGACCTTGGCGTTATTAGCACCACGCTCTAACCATCTGAGCTAACCGGCCCAGCATGCTGCAAAGGAGTCATTTTTCCAGCTGCACAGCTGCGTCAATGTCTCAGTGATTTTGTCTGAGATACGATGGCCCTTTCATAATGGGTGACGTCATAATCCTGTCTTTTGGACATCAGAGATGATGCAGTTCCATGGCCAAACAGTTGGAGATGAAATCATTTTAATTCAAGGAAGTGGGTCTTTGCTGATCTCATGTACTGACTTGTAATAGGGCCTCTTGTAGATTTGTTTCTTTTTTCAAATGAGCACTGCAGACAGATGGGAATTCAGATTTTTTGTAAGTAGAGATTAGGGGCAAGAAAGAAGATCAGCCACTGGCACCATCACCTCTACGCTCTATCCTTCTCAATTGAACATCCTGGTCTTAAGAGCAGCACATTGACTTCCGGAAGATAATTGCTATTTGTGCATACCTCTTTAGCAGTGAAGAAGTGTGATTGATAAAACCTTTTCGCTTGAATGTTACCCTGTTTCTGCAACCTTGAAACACACGGAAAAAAAGATTTTCCAGGCACATCCAGTGAGTAAGTACAAGAAGAGCAACCACAAAGGGACTCGACCCTTCAATCTTCCTATTTGAAGTCAGATGCTTTGTCCATTAGGTCACTTGGTCTGAACTAGGGTGGGTTTCGAAAGGTTAGGGGAGCTAGGACAGTGAGGAAGGGAGATTTGATTGTAAAACAGGACATGTGAAAACTTCACAATTGTAAAGCCCATAGACAGCGTTGAAGCATTTGTGAATGTGATGTTGTGTCAGATACTCTTCGATATCATTGTGTGCATAAGTACATGCAGGAAAATGTTTCTTGTGCAAAACAGCTCAGTGAGGGTGATTGATAATAGCTTCCTTTGCTTAAGTGTCACTCTGTTCCTACAACCATGAAAAACCCATGGATGTTTGTACTTTCCAGGCACATCAAACAGCAAGGACTGGAAGCTCAACCACAAAGGGACTCGAACCCTCAATCTTCTGATCCGAAGTCAGACGCCTTGTCCATTAGGCCACGTGGTCGGAACCAAGTCTTTCAAAGGACTGAAGCCGTGCTCATTAGACTGTGTGGTCTGAACAGAGGTTTGTTTCAGGAGGCTAGAGGAGCTGGGTGAGCGAGGAAGGGAGACTTGATTGTAAAAATGTACATGTGAATAATTTTTTGAATTGTAAAACCTGTAGACAGCGTTGAACTATCTGGGAATGTGAAATTATGTGAGTATTCTTTGATATCATTAACTAAAAAGGAAATGCGGGAAAGGTTTCTTATGCAAGACAGTTCAGTCAGCAATGTTACCTGGTTGATAACTCAAAAGGCCAGGTTTATGTAGCATGTGAAAAGCAAGCAACCATGCAGTCAGGATTAATCTTGCCTTGGAAAGAGTTGCTTGCATCGTGCTTTTCAATGGCCAGTATGGGGATTGAACCCATGACCTTGGCGTTATTAGCACCACTCTCTAACCATCTGAGCTAACCGGCCCAGCATGCTCCAAAAGAGTCATTTTCCCAGCTGCACAGCTGCGTCAATGTCTCAGTGATTTTGTCTGACATACGATGGCCCTTTCATAATGGGTGACGTCATAATCCTGTCTTTTGGACATCAGAGATGATGCAGTTCCATGGCCAAACAGTTGGAGATGAAATCATTTTAATTCAAGGAAGTGGGTCTTTGCTGATCTCATGTACTGACTTGTAATAGGGCCTCTTGTAGATTTGTTTCTTTTTTCAAATGAGCACTGCAGACAGATGGGAATTCAAATTTTTTATAAGTAGAGATTAGGGGCAAGAAAGAAGATCAGCCACTGGCACCATCGCCTCTACGCTCTAACCTTCTCATTTGAACATCCTGGTCTTAAGAGCAGCAAATTTGACTTCCGGAAGATAATTGCTATTTGTGCATACCTCTTTAGCAGTGAAGAAGTGTGATTGATAAAACCTTTTCGCTTGAATGTTACCCTGTTTCTGCAACCTTGAAACACACGGAAAAAAAGATTTTCCAGGCACATCCATTGAGTAAGTACAAGAAGAGCAACCACAAAGGAACTCGACCCTTCAATCTTCCTATTTGAAGTCACATGCTTTGTCCATTAGGTCACTTGGTCTGAACTAGGGTGGGTTTCGAAAGGTTAGGGGAGCTAGGACAGTGAGGAAGGGAGACTTGATTGTAAAACAGGACATGTGAAAACTTCACAATTGTAAAGCCCATAGACAGCGTTGAAGCATTTGTGAATGTGATGTTGTGTCAGATACTCTTCGATATCATTGTGTGCATATGTACATGCAGGAAAATGTTTCTTGTGCAAAACAGCTCAGTGAGGGAGATTGATAATAGCTTCCTTTGCTTAAGTGTCACTCTGTTCCTACAACCATGAAAAACCCATGGAAGTTTGTACTTTCCAGGCACATCAAACAGCAAGGACTGGAAGCTCAACCACGAAGGGACTCGAACCCTCAATCTTCTGATCCGAAGTCAGACGCCTTGTCCATTAGGCCACGTGGTCTGAACCGAGTCTTTCAAAGGACTGAAGCCGTGCTCATTAGACTGTGTGGTCTGAACAGAGGTTTGTTTCAGGAGGCTAGAGGAGCTGGGTGAGTGAGGAAGGGAGACTTGATTGTAAAAACGTACATGTGAATAATTTTTTGAATTGCAAAACCTGTAGACAGCGTTGAACTATCTGGGAGTGTGAAATTATGTGAGTATTCTTTGATATCATTAACTAAAAAGGAAATGCGGGAAAGGTTTCTTATGCAAGACAGTTCAGTCAGCAATGTTACCTGGTTGATAACTCAAAAGGTCAGGTTTATGTAGCATGTGAAAAGCAAGCAATCATGCAGTCAGGATTAATCTTGCTTTGGAAAGAGTTGTTTGCATCGTGCTTTTCAATGGCCAGTATGGGGATTGAACCCATGACCTTGGCGTTATTAGCACCACGCTCTAACCATCTGAGCTAACCGGCCCAGCATGCTGCAAAGGAGTCATTTTCCCAGCTGCACAGCTGCGTCAATGTCTCAGTGATTTTGTCTGAGATACGATGGCCCTTTCATAATGGGTGACGTCATAATCCTGTCTTTTGGACATCAGAGATGATGCAGTTCCATGGCCAAACAGTTGGAGATGAAATCATTTTAATTCAAGGAAGTGGGTCTTTGCTGATCTCATGTACTGACTTGTAATAGGGCCTCTTGTAGATTTGTTTCTTTTTTCAAATGAGCACTGCAGACAGATGGGAATTCAGATTTTTTGTAAGTAGAGATTAATGGCAAGAAAGAAGATCAGCCACTGGCACCATCACCTCTACGCTCTAACCTTCTCAATTGAACATCCTGGTCTTAAGAGCAGCACATTGACTTCCGGAAGATAATTGCTATTTGTGCATACCTCTTTAGCAGTGAAGAAGTGTGATTGATAAAACCTTTTCGCTTGAATGTTACCCTGTTTCTGCAACCTTGAAACACACGGAAAAAAAGATTTTCCAGGCACATCCAGTGAGTAAGTACAAGAAGAGCAACCACAAAGGGACTCGACCCTTCAATCTTCCTATTTGAAGTCAGATGCTTTGTCCATTAGGTCACTTGGTCTGAACTAGGGTGGGTTTCGAAAGGTTAAGGGAGCTAGGACAGTGAGGAAGGGAGACTTGATTGTAAAACAGGACATGTGAAAACTTCACAATTGTAAAGCCCATAGACAGCGTTGAAGCATTTGTGAATGTGATGTTGTGTCAGATACTCTTCGATATCATTGTGTGCATAAGTACATGCAGGAAAATGTTTCTTGTGCAAAACAGCTCAGTGAGGGAGATTGATAATAGCTTCCTTTGCTTAAGTGTCACTCTGTTCCTACAACCATGAAAAACCCATGGAAGTTTGTACTTTCCAGGCACATCAAACAGCAAGGACTGGAAGCTCAACCACGAAGGGACTCGAACCCTCAATCTTCTGATCCGAAGTCAGACGCCTTGTCCATTAGGCCACGTGGTCTGAACCGAGTCTTTCAAAGGACTGAAGCCGTGCTCATTAGACTGTGTGGTCTGAACAGAGGTTTGTTTCAGGAGGCTAGAGGAGCTGGGTGAGTGAGGAAGGGAGACTTGATTGTAAAAACGTACATGTGAATAATTTCTTGAATTGCAAAACCTGTAGACAGCGTTGAACTATCTGGGAGTGTGAAATTATGTGAGTATTCTTTGATATCATTAACTAAAAAGGAAATGCGGGAAAGGTTTCTTATGCAAGACAGTTCAGTCAGCAATGTTACCTGGTTGATAACTCAAAAGGTCAGGTTTATGTAGCATGTGAAAAGCAAGCAATCATGCAGTCAGGATTAATCTTGCCTTGGAAAGAGTTGTTTGCATCGTGCTTTTCAATGGCCAGTATGGGGATTGAACCCATGACCTTGGCGTTATTAGCACCACGCTCTGACCATCTGAGCTAATCGGCCCAGCATGCTGCAAAAGAGTCATTTTCCCAGCTGCACAGCTGCGTCAATGTCTCAGTGATTTTGTCTGAGATACGATGGCCCTTTCATAATGGGTGACGTCATAATCCTTTCTTTTGGACATCAGAGATGATGCAGTTCCATGGCCAAACAGTTGGAGATGACATCATTTTAATTCAAGGAAGTGGGTCTTTGCTGATCTCATGTACTGACTTGTAATAGGGCCTCTTGTAGATTTGTTTCTTTTTTCAAATGAGCACTGCAGACAGATGGGAATTCAGATTTTTTGTAAGTAGAGATTAGGGGCAAGAAAGAAGATCAGCCACTGGCACCATCGCCTCTACGCTCTAACCTTCTCAATTGAACATCCTGGTCTTAAGAGCAGCACATTGACTTCCGGAAGATAATTGCTATTTGTGCATACCTCTTTAGCAGTGAAGAAGTGTGATTGATAAAACCTTTTCGCTTGAATGTTACCCTGTTTCTGCAACCTTGAAACACACGGAAAAAAAGATTTTCCAGGCACATCCAGTGAGTAAGTACAAGAAGAGCAACCACAAAGGGACTCGACCCTTCAATCTTCCTATTTGAAGTCAGATGCTTTGTCCATTAGGTCACTTGGTCTGAACTAGGGTGGGTTTCGAAAGGTTAGGGGAGCTAGGACAGTGAGGAAGGGAGACTTGATTGTAAAACAGGACATGTGAAAACTTCACAATTGTAAAGCCCATAGACAGCGTTGAAGCATTTGTGAATGTGATGTTGTGTCAGATACTCTTCGATATCATTGTGTGCATAAGTACATGCAGGAAAATGTTTCTTGTGCAAAACAGCTCAGTGAGGGAGATTGATAATAGCTTCCTTTGCTTAAGTGTCACTCTGTTCCTACAACCATGAAAAACCCATGGAAGTTTGTACTTTCCAGGCACATCAAACAGCAAGGACTGGAAGCTCAACCACAAAGGGACTCGAACCCTCAATCTTCTGATCCGAAGTCAGACGCCTTGTCCATTAGGCCACGTGGTCTGAACCGAGTCTTTCAAAGGACTGAAGCCGTGCTCATTAGACTGTGTGGTCTGAACAGAGGTTTGTTTCAGGAGGCTAGAGGAGCTGGGTGAGTGAGGAAGGGAGACTTGATTGTAAAAACGTACATGTGAATAATTTTTTGAATTGCAAAACCTGTAGACAGCGTTGAACTATCTGGGAGTGTGAAATTATGTGAGTATTCTTTGATATCATTAACTAAAAAGGAAATGCGGGAAAGGTTTCTTATGCAAGACAGTTCAGTCAGCAATGTTACCTGGTTGATAACTCAAAAGGCCAGGTTTATGTAGCATGTGAAAAGCAAGCAACCGTGCAGTCAGGATTAATCTTGCCTTGGAAAGAGTTGCTTGCATCGTGCTTTTCAATGGCCAGTATGGGGATGGAACCCATGACCTTGGCGTTATTAGCACCACGCTCTGACCATCTGAGCTAATCGGCCCAGCATGCTGCAAAAGAGTCATTTTCCCAGCTGCACAGCTGCGTCAATGTCTCAGTGATTTTGTCTGAGATACGATGGGCCTTTCATAATGGGTGACGTCATAATCCTTTCTTTTGGACATCAGAGATGATGCAGTTCCATGGCCAAACAGTTGGAGATGAAATCATTTTAATTCAAGGAAGTGGGTCTTTGCTGATCTCATGTACTGACTTGTAATAGGGCCTCTTGTAGATTTGTTTCTTTTTTCAAATGAGCACTGCAGACAGATGGGAATTCAGATTTTTTGTAAGTAGAGATTAGGGGCAAGAAAGAAGATCAGCCACTGGCACCATCGCCTCTACGCTCTAACCTTCTCAATTGAACATCCTGGTCTTAAGAGCAGCACATTGACTTCCGGAAGATAATTGCTATTTGTGCATACCTCTTTAGCAGTGAAGAAGTGTGATTGATAAAACCTTTTCGCTTGAATGTTACCCTGTTTCTGCAACCTTGAAACACACGAAAAAAAAGATTTTCCAGGCACATCCAGTGAGTAAGTACAAGAAGAGCAACCACAAAGGGACTCGACCCTTCAATCTTCCTATTTGAAGTCAGATGCTTTGTCCATTAGGTCACTTGGTCTGAACTAGGGTGGGTTTCGAAAGGTTAGGGGAGCTAGGACAGTGAGGAAGGGAGACTTGATTGTAAAACAGGACATGTGAAAACTTCACAATTGTAAAGCCCATAGACAGCGTTGAAGCATTTGTGAATGTGATGTTGTGTCAGATACTCTTCGATATCATTGTGTGCATAAGTACATGCAGGAAAATGTTTCTTGTGCAAAACAGCTCAGTGAGGGAGATTGATAATAGCTTCCTTTGCTTAAGTGTCACTCTGTTCCTACAACCATGAAAAACCCATGGAAGTTGGTACTTTCCAGGAACATCAAACAGCAAGGACTGGAAGCTCAACCACGAAGGGACTCGAACCCTCAATCTTCTGATCCGAAGTCAGACGCCTTGTCCATTAGGCCACGTGGTCGGAACCGAGTCTTTCAAAGGACTGAAGCCGTGCTCATTATACTGTGTGGTCTGAACAGAGGTTTGTTTCAGGAGGCTAGAGGAGCTGGGTGAGTGAGGAAGGGAGACTTGATTGTAAAAACGTACATGTGAATAATTTTTTGAATTGCAAACCCTGTAGACAGCGTTGAACTATCTGGGAATGTGAAATTATGTGAGTATTCTTTGATATCATTAACTAAAAAGGAAATGCGGGAAAGGTTTCTTATGCAAGACAGTTCAGTCAGCAATGTTACCTGGTTGATAACTCAAAAGGCCAGGTTTATGTAGCATGTGAAAAGCAAGCAACCGTGCAGTCAGGATTAATCTTGCCTTGGAAAGAGTTGCTTGCATCGTGCTTTTCAATGGCCAGTATGGGGATGGAACCCATGACCTTGGCGTTATTAGCACCACGCTCTAACCATCTGAGCTAACCGGCCCAGCATGCTGCAAAAGAGTCATTTTCCCAGCTGCACAGCTGCGTCAATGTCTCAGTGATTTTGTCTGAGATACGATGGCCCTTTCATAATGGGTGACGTCATAATCCTGTCTTTTGGACATCAGAGATGATGCAGTTCCATGGCCAAACAGTTGGAGATGAAATCATTTTAATTCAAGGAAGTGGGTCTTTGCTGATCTCATGTACTGACTTGTAATAGGGCCTCTTGTAGATTTGTTTCTTTTTTTTTTAAATGAGCACTGCAGACAGATGGGAATTCAGATTTTTTGTAAGTAGAGATTAGGGGCAAGAAAGAAGATCAGCCACTGGCACCATCGCCTCTACGCTCTAACCTTCTCAATTGAACATCCTGGTCTTAAGAGCAGCAAATTTGACTTCCGGAAGATAATTGCTATTTGTGCATACCTCTTTAGCAGTGAAGAAGTGTGATTGATAAAACCTTTTCGCTTGAATGTTACCCTGTTTTTGCAACCTTGAAACACACGGAAAAAAAGATTTTCAAGGCACATCCAGTGAGTAAGTACAAGAAGAGCAACCACAAAGGGACTCGACCCTTCAATCTTCCTATTTGAAGTCAGATGCTTTGTCCATTAGGTCACTTGGTCTGAACTACGGTGGGTTTCGAAAGGTTAGGGGAGCTAGGACAGTGAGGAAGGGAGACTTGATTGTAAAACAGGACATGTGAAAACTTCACAATTGTAAAGCCCATAGACAGCGTTGAAGCATTTGTGAATGTGATGTTGTGTCAGATACTCTTCGATATCATTGTGTGCATAAGTACATGCAGGAAAATGTTTCTTGTGCAAAACAGCTCAGTGAGGGAGATTGATAATAGCTTCCTTTGCTTAAGTGTCACTCTGTTCCTACAACCATGAAAAACCCATGGAAGTTGGTACTTTACAGGCAAATCAAAAAGCAAGGACTGGAAGCTCAACCACGAAGCAACTCGACCCCTCAATCTTCTGATCCGAAGTCAGACGCCTTGTCCATTAGGCCACGTGGTCGGAACCGAGTCTTTCAAAGGACTGAAGCCGTGCTCATTAGACTGTGTGGTCTGAACAGAGGTTTGTTTCAGGAGGCTAGAGGAGCTGGGTGAGTGAGGAAGGGAGACTTGATTGTAAAAACGTACATGTGAATAATTTTTTGAATTGCAAAACCTGTAGACAGCGTTGAACTATCTGGGAATGTGAAATTATGTGAGTATTCTTTGATATCATTAACTAAAAAGGAAATGCGGGAAAGGTTTCTTATGCAAGACAGTTCAGTCAGCAATGTTACCTGGTTGATAACTCAAAAGGCCAGGTTTATGTAGCATGTGAAAAGCAAGCAACCGTGCAATCAGGATTAATCTTGCCTTGGAAAGAGTTGCTTGCATCGTGCTTTTCAATGGCCAGTATGGGGATTGAACCCATGACCTGGGCGTTATTAGCACCACGCTCTAACCATCTGAGCTAACCGGCCCAGCATGCTGCAAAGGAGTCATTTTCCCAGCTGCACAGCTGCGTCAATGTCTCAGTGATTTTGTCTGACATACGATGGCCCTTTCATAATGGGTGACGTCATAATCCTGTCTTTGGACATCAGAGATGATGTAGTTCCATGGCCAAACAGTTGGAGATGAAATCATTTTAATTCAAGGAAGTGGGTCTTTGCTGATCTCATGTACTGACTTGTAATAGGGCCTCTTGTAGATTTGTTTCTTTTTTCAAATGAGCACTGCAGACAGATGGGAATTCAGATTTTTTGTAAGTAGAGATTAGGGGCAAGAAAGAAGATCAGCCACTGGCACCATCGCCTCTACGCTCTAACCTTCTCAATTGAACATCCTGGTCTTAAGAGCAGCAAATTTGACTTCCGGAAGATAATTGCTATTTGTGCATACCTCTTTAGCAGTGAAGAAGTGTGATTGATAAAACCTTTTCGCTTGAATGTTACCCTGTTTCTGCAACCTTGAAACACACGGAAAAAAAGATTTTCCAGGCACATCCATTGAGTAAGTACAAGAAGAGCAACCACAAAGGGACTCGACCCTTCAATCTTCCTATTTGAAGTCAGATGCTTTGTCCATTAGGTCACTTGGTCTGAACTAGGGTGGGTTTCGAAAGGTTAGGGGAGCTAGGACAGTGAGGAAGGGAGACTTGATTGTAAAACAGGACATGTGAATAATTTTTTGAATTGCAAAACCTGTAGACAGCGTTGAACTATCTGGGAATGTGAAATTATGTGAGTATTCTTTGATATCATTAACTAAAAAGGAAATGCGGGAAAGGTTTCTTATGCAAGACAGTTCAGTCAGCCATGTTACCTGGTTGATAACTCAAAAGGCCAGGTTTATGTAGCATGTGAAAAGCAAGCAACCATGCAGTCAGGATTAATCTTGCCTTGGAAAGAGTTGCTTGCATCGTGCTTTTCAATGGCCAGTATGGGGATTGAACCCATGACCTTGGCGTTATTAGCACCACGCTCTAACCATCTGAGCTAACCGGCCCAGCATGCTGCAAAAGAGTCATTTTCCCAGCTGCACAGCTGCGTCAATGTCTCAGTGATTTTGTCTGAGATACGATGGCCCTTTCATAATGGGTGACGTCATAATCCTGTCTTTTGGACATCAGAGATGATGCATTTCCATGGCCAAACAGTTGGAGATGAAATCATTTTAATTCAAGGAAGTGGGTCTTTGCTGATCTCATGTACTGACTTGTAATAGGGCCTCTTGTAGATTTGTTTCTTTTTTCAAATGAGCACTGCAGACAGATGGGAATTCAGATTTTTTGTAATTAGAGATTAGGGGCAAGAAAGAAGATCAGCCACTGGCACCATCGCCTCTACGCTCTAACCTTCTCAATTGAACATCCTGGTCTTAAGAGCAGCAAATTTGACTTCCGGAAGATAATTGCTATTTGTGCATACCTCTTTAGCAGTGAAGAAGTGTGATTGATAAAACCTTTTCGCTTGAATGTTACCCTGTTTCTGCAACCTTGAAACACACGGAAAAAAAGATTTTCCAGGCACATCCATTGAGTAAGTACAGAAGAGCAACCACAAAGGGACTCGACCCTTCAATCTTCCTATTTGAAGTCAGATGCTTTGTCCATTAGGTCACTTGCTCTGAACTAGGGTGGGTTTCGAAAGGTTAGGGGAGCTAGGACAGTGAGGAAGGGAGACTTGATTGTAAAACAGGACATGTGAAAACTTCACAATTGTAAAGCCCATAGACAGCGTTGAAGCATTTGTGAATGTGATGTTGTGTCAGATACTCTTCGATATCATTGTGTGCATAAGTACATGCAGGAAAATGTTTCTTGTGCAAAACAGCTCAGTGAGGGTGATTGATAATAGCTTCCTTTGCTTAAGTGTCACTCTGTTCCTACGACCATGAAAAACCCATGGAAGTTTGTACTTTCCAGGCACATCAAACAGCAAGGACTGGAAGCTCAACCACGAAGGGACTCTAACCCTCAATCTTCTGATCCGAAGTCAGACGCCTTGTCCATTAGGCCACGTGGTCGGAACCGAGTCTTTCAAAGGACTGAAGCCGTGCTCATTAGACTGTGTGGTCTGAACAGAGGTTTGTTTCAGGAGGCTAGAGGAGCTGGGTGAGTGAGGAAGGGAGACTTGATTGTAAAAACGTACATGTGAATAATTTTTTGAATTGCAAAACCTGTAGACAGCGTTGAACTATCTGGGAATGTGAAATTATGTGAGTATTCTTTGATATCATTAACTAAAAAGGAAATGCGGGAAAGGTTTCTTATGCAAGACAGTTCAGTCAGCCATGTTACCTGGTTGATAACTCAAAAGGCCAGGTTTATGTAGCATGTGAAAAGCAAGCAACCATGCAGTCAGGATTAATCTTGCCTTGGAAAGAGTTGCTTGCATCGTGGCCAGTATGGGGATTGAACCCATGACCTTGGCGTTATTAGCACCACGCTCTAACCATCTGAGCTAACCGGCCCAGCATGCTGCAAAAGAGTCATTTTCCCAGCTGCACAGCTGCGTCAATGTCTCAGTGATTTTGTCTGAGATACGATGGCCCTTTCATAATGGGTGACGTCATAATCCTGTCTTTAGGACATCAGAGATGATGCAGTTCCATGGCCAAACAGTTGGAGATGAAATCATTTTAATTCAAGGAAGTGGGTCTTTGCTGATCTCATGTACTGACTTGTAATAGGGCCTCTTGTAGATTTGTTTCTTTTTTCAAATGAGCACTGCAGACAGATGGGAATTCAGATTTTTTGTAAGTAGAGATTAGGGGCAAGAAAGAAGATCAGCCACTGGCACCATCGCCTCTACGCTCTAACCTTCTCAATTGAACATCCTGGTCTTAAGAGCAGCACATTGAGTTCCGGAAGATAATTGCTATTTGTGCATACCTCTTTAGCAGTGAAGAAGTGTGATTGATAAAACCTTTTCGCTTGAATGTTACCCTGTTTTTGCAACCTTGAAACACACGGAAAAAAAGATTTTCCAGGCACATCCAGTGAGTAAGTACAAGAAGAGCAACCACAAAGGGACTCGACCCTTCAATCTTCCTATTTGAAGTCAGATGCTTTGTCCATTAGGTCACTTGGTCTGAACTAGGGTGGGTTTCGAAAGGTTAGGGGAGCTAGGACAGTGAGGAAGGGAGACTTGATTGTAAAACAGGACATGTGAAAACTTCACAATTGTAAAGCCCATAGACAGCGTTGAAGCATTTGTGAATGTGATGTTGTGTCAGATACTCTTCGATATCATTGTGTGCATATGTACATGCAGGAAAATGTTTCTTGTGCAAAACAGCTCAGTGAGGGTGATTGATAATAGCTTCCTTTGCTTAAGTGTCACTCTGTTCCTACGACCATGAAAAACCCGTGGAAGTTTGTACTTTCCAGGCACATCAAACAGAAAGGACTGGAAGCTCAACCACGAAGGGACTCGAACCCTCAATCTTCTGATCCGAAGTCAGACGCCTTGTCCATTAGGCCACGTGGTCGGAACCGAGTCTTTCAAAGGACTGAAGCCGTGCTCATTAGACTGTGTGGTCTGAACAGAGGTTTGTTTCAGGAGGCTAGAGGAGCTGGGTGAGTGAGGAAGGGAGACTTGATTGTAAAAACGTACATGTGAATAATTTTTTGAATTGCAAAACCTGTAGACAGCGTTGAACTATCTGGGAATGTGAAATTATGTGAGTATTCTTTGATATCATTAACTAAAAAGGAAATGCGGGAAAGGTTTCTTATGCAAGACAGTTCAGTCAGCAATGTTACCTGGTTGATAACTCAAAAGGCCAGGTTTATGTAGCATGTGAAAAGCAAGCAACTGTGCAGTCAGGATTAATCTTGCCTTGGAAAGAGTTGCTTGCATCGTGCTTTTCAATTGCCAGTATGGGGATGGAACCCATGACCTTGGCGTTATTAGCACCACTCTCTAACCATCTGAGCTAACCGGCCCAGCATGCTGCAAAAGAGTCATTTTCCCAGCTGCACAGCTGCGTCAATGTCTCAGTGATTTTGTCTGACATACGATGGCCCTTTCATAATGGGTGACGTCATAATCCTGTCTTTTGGACATCAGAGATGATGTAGTTCCATGGCCAAACAGTTGGAGATGAAATCATTTTAATTCAAGGAAGTGGGTCTTTGCTGATCTCATGTACTGACTTGTAATAGGGCCTCTTGTAGATTTGTTTCTTTTTTCAAATGAGCACTGCAGACAGATGGGAATTCAGATTTTTTGTAAGTAGAGATTAGGGGCAAGAAAGAAGATCAGCCACTGGCACCATCGCCTCTACGCTCTAACCTTCTCAATTGAACATCCTGGTCTTAAGAGCAGCACATTGAGTTCCGGAAGATAATTGCTATTTGTGCATACCTCTTTAGCAGTGAAGAAGTGTGATTGATAAAACCTTTTCGCTTGAATGTTACCCTGTTTTTGCAACCTTGAAACACACGGAAAAAAAGATTTTCCAGGCACATCCAGTGAGTAAGTACAAGAAGAGCAACCACAAAGGGACTCGACCCTTCAATCTTCCTATTTGAAGTCAGATGCTTTGTCCATTAGGTCACTTGGTCTGAACTAGGGTGGGTTTCGAAAGGTTAGGGGATCTAGGACAGTGAGGAAGGGAGACTTGATTGTAAAACAGGACATGTGAAAACTTCACAATTGTAAAGCCCATAGACAGCGTTGAAGCATTTGTGAATGTGATGTTGTGTCAGATACTCTTCGATATCATTGTGTGCATAAGTACATGCAGGAAAATGTTTCTTGTGCAAAACAGCTCAGTGAGGGTGATTGATAATAGCTTCCTTTGCTTAAGTGTCACTCTGTTCCTACAACCATGAAAAACCCATGGAAGTTTGTAATTTCCAGGCACATCAAACAGCAAGGACTGGAAGCTCAACCACGAAGCGACTCGAACCCTCAATCTTCTGATACGAAGTCAGACGCCTTGTCCATTAGGCCACGTGGTCGGAACCGAGTCTTTCAAAGGACTGAAGCCGTGCTCATTAGACTGTGTGGTCTTGATCAGAGGTTTGTTTCAGGAGGCTAGAGGAGCTGGGTGAGTGAGGAAGGGAGACTTGATTGTAAAAACGTACATGTGAATAATTTTTTGAATTGCAAAACCTGTAGACAGCGTTGAACTATCTGGGAATGTGAAATTATGTGAGTATTCTTTGATATCATTAACTAAAAAGGAAATGCGGGAAAGGTTTCTTATGCAAGACAGTTCAGTCAGCAATGTTACCTGGTTGATAACTCAAAAGGCCAGGTTTATGTAGCATGTGAAAAGCAAGCAACCGTGCAGTCAGGATTAATCTTGCCTTGGAAAGAGTTGCTTGCATCGTGCTTTTCAATGGCCAGTATGGGGATTGAACCCATGACCTTGGCGTTATTAGCACCACGCTCTAACCATCTGAGTTAACCGGCCCAGCATGCTGCAAAAGAGTCATTTTCCCAGCTGCACAGCTGCGTCAATGTCTCAGTGATTTTGTCTGAGATACGATGGCCCTTTCATAATGGGTGACGTCATAATCCTGTCTTTTGGACATCAGAGATGATGCAGTTCCATGGCCAAACAGTTGGAGATGAAATCATTTTAATTCAAGGAAGTGGGTCTTTGCTGATCTCATGTACTGACTTGTAATAGGGCCTCTTGTAGATTTGTTTCTTTTTTCAAATGAGCACTGCAGACAGATGGGAATTCAGATTTTTTGTAAGTAGAGATTAGGGGCAAGAAAGAAGATCAGCCACTGGCACCATCGCCTCTACGCTCTAACCTTCTCAATTGAACATCCTGGTCTTAAGAGCAGCACATTGAGTTCCGGAAGATAATTGCTATTTGTGCATACCTCTTTAGCAGTGAAGAAGTGTGATTGATAAAACCTTTTCGCTTGAATGTTACCCTGTTTTTGCAACCTTGAAACACACGGAAAAAAAGATTTTCCAGGCACATCCAGTGAGTAAGTACAAGAAGAGCAACCACAAAGGGACTCGACCCTTCAATCTTCCTATTTGAAGTCAGATGCTTTGTCCATTAGGTCACTTGGTCTGAACTAGGGTGGGTTTCGAAAGGTTAGGGGAGCTAGGACAGTGAGGAAGGGAGACTTGATTGTAAAACAGGACATGTGAAAACTTCACAATTGTAAAGCCCATAGACAGCGTTGAAGCATTTGTGAATGTGATGTTGTGTCAGATACTCTTCGATATCATTGTGTGCATATGTACATGCAGGAAAATGTTTCTTGTGCAAAACAGCTCAGTGAGGGTGATTGATAATAGCTTCCTTTGCTTAAGTGTCACTCTGTTCCTACGACCATGAAAAACCCATGGAAGTTTGTACTTTCCAGGCACATCAAACAGAAAGGACTGGAAGCTCAACCACGAAGGGACTCGAACCCTCAATCTTCTGATCCGAAGTCAGACGCCTTGTCCATTAGGCCACGTGGTCGGAACCGAGTATTTCAAAGGACTGAAGCCGTGCTCATTAGACTGTGTGGTCTGAACAGAGGTTTGTTTCAGGAGGCTAGAGGAGCTGGGTGAGTGAGGAAGGGAGACTTGATTGTAAAAACGTACATGTGAATAATTTTTTGAATTGCAAAACCTGTAGACAGCGTTGAACTATCGTGGAATGTGAAATTATGTGAGTATTCTTTGATATCATTAACTAAAAAGGAAATGCGGGAAAGGTTTCTTATGCAAGACAGTTCAGTCAGCAATGTTACCTGGTTGATAACTCAAAAGGCCAGGTTTATGTAGCATGTGAAAAGCAAGCAACCGTGCAGTCAGGATTAATCTTGCCTTGGAAAGAGTTGCTTGCATCGTGCTTTTCAATGGCCAGTATGGGGATTGAACCCATGACCTTGGCGTTATTAGCACCACCCTCTAACCATCTGAGCTAACCGGCCCAGCATGCTGCAAAAGAGTCATTTTCCCAGCTGCACAGCTGCGTCAATGTCTCAGTGATTTTGTCTGAGATACGATGGCCCTTTCATAATGGGTGACGTCATAATCCTGTCTTTTGGACATCAGAGATGATGCAGTTCCATGGCCAAACAGTTGGAGATGAAATCATTTTAATTCAAGGAAGTGGGTCTTTGCTGATCTCATGTACTGACTTGTAATAGGGCCTCTTGTAGATTTGTTTCTTTTTTCAAATGAGCACTGCAGACAGATGGGAATTCAGATTTTTTGTAAGTAGAGATTAGGGGCAAGAAAGAAGATCAGCCACTGGCACCATCGCCTCTACGCTCTAACCTTCTCAATTGAACATCCTGGTCTTAAGAGCAGCACATTGAGTTCCGGAAGATAATTGCTATTTGTGCATACCTCTTTAGCAGTGAAGAAGTGTGATTGATAAAACCTTTTCGCTTGAATGTTACCCTGTTTTTGCAACCTTGAAACACACGGAAAAAAAGATTTTCCAGGCACATCCAGTGAGTAAGTACAAGAAGAGCAACCACAAAGGGACTCGACCCTTCAATCTTCCTATTTGAAGTCAGATGCTTTGTCCATTAGGTCACTTGGTCTGAACTAGGGTGGGTTTCGAAAGGTTAGGGGAGCTAGGACAGTGAGGAAGGGAGACTTGATTGTCAAACAGGACATGTGAAAACTTCACAATTGTAAAGCCCATAGACAGCGTTGAAGCATTTGTGAATGTGATGTTGTGTCAGATACTCTTCGATATCATTGTGTGCATAAGTACATGCAGGAAAATGTTTCTTGTGCAAAACAGCTCAGTGAGGGTGATTGATAATAGCTTCCTTTGCTTAAGTGTCACTCTGTTCCTACAACCATGAAATACCCATGGAAGTTTGTAATTTCCAGGCACATCAAACAGCAAGGACTGGAAGCTCAACCACGAAGCGATTCGAACCCTCAATCTTCTGATACGAAGTCAGACGCCTTGTCCATTAGGCCACGTGGTCGGAACCGAGTCTTTCAAAGGACTGAAGCCGTGCTCATTAGACTGTGTGGTCTTGATCAGAGGTTTGTTTCAGGAGGCTAGAGGAGCTGGGTGAGTGAGGAAGGGAGACTTGATTGTAAAAACGTACATGTGAATAATTTTTTGAATTGCAAAACCTGTAGACAGCGTTGAACTATCGTGGAATGTGAAATTATGTGAGTATTCTTTGATATCATTAACTAAAAAGGAAATGCGGGAAAGGTTTCTTATGCAAGACAGTTCAGTCAGCAATGTTACCTGGTTGATAACTCAAAAGGCCAGGTTTATGTAGCATGTGAAAAGCAAGCAACCGTGCAGTCAGGATTAATCTTGCCTTGGAAAGAGTTGCTTGCATCGTGCTTTTCAATGGCCAGTATGGGGATTGAACCCATGACCTTGGCGTTATTAGCACCACGCTCTAACCATCTGAGCTAACCGGCCCAGCATGCTGCAAAAGAGTCATTTTCCCAGCTGCACAGCTGCGTCAATGTCTCAGTGATTTTGTCTGAGATACGATGGCCCTTTCATAATGGGTGACGTCATAATCCTGTCTTTTGGACATCAGAGATGATGCAGTTCCATGGCCAAACAGTTGGAGATGAAATCATTTTAATTCAAGGAAGTGGGTCTTTGCTGATCTCATGTACTGACTTGTAATAGGGCCTCTTGTAGATTTGTTTCTTTTTTCAAATGAGCACTGCAGACAGATGGGAATTCAGATTTTTTGTAAGTAGAGATTAGGGGCAAGAAAGAAGATCAGCCACTGGCACCATCGCCTCTACGCTCTAACCTTCTCAATTGAACATCCAGGTCTTAAGAGCAGCACATTGACTTCCGGAAGATAATTGCTATTTGTGCATACCTCTTTAGCAGTGAAGAAGTGTGATTGATAAAACCTTTTCGCTTGAATGTTACCCTGTTTTTGCAACCTTGAAACACACGGAAAAAAAGATTTTCCAGGCACATCCAGTGAGTAAGTACAAGAAGAGCAACCACAAAGGGACTCGACCCTTCAATCTTCCTATTTGAAGTCAGATGCTTTGTCCATTAGGTCACTTGGTCTGAACTAGGGTGGGTTTCGAAAGGTTAGGTGAGCTAGGACAGTGAGGAAGGGAGACTTGATTGTAAAACAGGACATGTGAAAACTTCACAATTGTAAAGCCCATAGACAGCGTTGAAGCATTTGTGAATGTGATGTTGTGTCAGATACTCTTCGATATCATTGTGTGCATATGTACATGCAGGAAAATGTTTCTTGTGCAAAACAGCTCAGTGAGGGTGATTGATAATAGCTTCCTTTGCTTAAGTGTCACTCTGTTCCTACGACCATGAAAAACCCGTGGAAGTTTGTACTTTCCAGGCACATCAAACAGAAAGGACTGGAAGCTCAACCACGAAGGGACTCGAACCCTCAATCTTCTGATCCGAAGTCAGACGCCTTGTCCATTAGGCCACGTGGTCGGAACCGAGTCTTTCAAAGGACTGAAGCCGTGCTCATTAGACTGTGTGGTCTGAACAGAGGTTTGTTTCAGGAGGCTAGAGGAGCTGGGTGAGTGAGGAAGGGAGACTTGATTGTAAAAACGTACATGTGAATAATTTTTTGAATTGCAAAACCTGTAGACAGCGTTGAACTATCTGGGAATGTGAAATTATGTGAGTATTCTTTGATATCATTAACTAAAAAGGAAATGCGGGAAAGGTTTCTTATGCAAGACAGTTCAGTCAGCAATGTTACCTGGTTGATAACTCAAAAGGCCAGGTTTATGTAGCATGTGAAAAGCAAGCAACCGTGCAGTCAGGATTAATCTTGCCTTGGAAAGAGTTGCTTGCATCGTGCTTTTCAATGGCCAGTATGGGGATTGAACCCATGACCTTGGCGTTATTAGCACCACGCTCTAACCATCTGAGCTAACCGGCCCAGCATGCTGCAAAGGAGTCATTTTCCCAGCTGCACAGCTGCGTCAATGTCTCAGTGATTTTGTCTGAGATACGATGGCCCTTTCATAATGGGTGACGTCATAATCCTGTCTTTTGGACATCAGAGATGATGCAGTTCCATGGCCAAACAGTTGGAGATGAAATCATTTTAATTCAAGGAAGTGGGTCTTTGCTGATCTCATGTACTGACTTGTAATAGGGCCTCTTGTAGATTTGTTTCTTTTTTCAAATGAGCACTGCAGACAGATGGGAATTCAGATTTTTTGTAAGTAGAGATTAGGGGCAAGAAAGAAGATCAGCCACTGGCACCATCGCCTCTACGCTCTAACCTTCTCAATTGAACATCCTGGTCTTAAGAGCAGCACATTGAGTTCCGGAAGATAATTGCTATTTGTGCATACCTCTTTAGCAGTGAAGAAGTGTGATTGATAAAACCTTTTCGCTTGAATGTTACCCTGTTTTTGCAACCTTGAAACACACGGAAAAAAAGATTTTCCAGGCACATCCAGTGAGTAAGTACAAGAAGAGCAACCACAAAGGGACTCGACCCTTCAATCTTCCTATTTGAAGTCAGATGCTTTGTCCATTAGGTCACTTGGTCTGAACTAGGGTGGGTTTCGAAAGGTTAGGTGAGCTAGGACAGTGAGGAAGGGAGACTTGATTGTAAAACAGGACATGTGAAAACTTCACAATTGTAAAGCCCATAGACAGCGTTGAAGCATTTGTGAATGTGATGTTGTGTCAGATACTCTTCGATATCATTGTGTGCATATGTACATGCAGGAAAATGTTTCTTGTGCAAAACAGCTCAGTGAGGGTGATTGATAATAGCTTCCTTTGCTTAAGTGTCACTCTGTTCCTACGACCATGAAAAACCCGTGGAAGTTTGTACTTTCCAGGCACATCAAACAGAAAGGACTGGAAGCTCAACCACGAAGGGACTCGAACCCTCAATCTTCTGATCCGAAGTCAGACGCCTTGTCCATTAGGCCACGTGGTCGGAACCGAGTCTTTCAAAGGACTGAAGCCGTGCTCATTAGACTGTGTGGTCTGAACAGAGGTTTGTTTCAGGAGGCTAGAGGAGCTGGGTGAGTGAGGAAGGGAGACTTGATTGTAAAAACGTACATGTGAATAATTTTTTGAATTGCAAAACCTGTAGACAGCGTTGAACTATCTGGGAATGTGAAATTATGTGAGTATTCTTTGATATCATTAACTAAAAAGGAAATGCGGGAAAGGTTTCTTATGCAAGACAGTTCAGTCAGCAATGTTACCTGGTTGATAACTCAAAAGGCCAGGTTTATGTAGCATGTGAAAAGCAAGCAACCGTGCAGTCAGGATTAATCTTGCCTTGGAAAGAGTTGCTTGCATCGTGCTTTGCAATTGCCAGTATGGGGATGGAACCCATGACCTTGGCGTTATTAGCACCACTCTCTAACCATCTGAGCTAACCGGCCCAGCATGCTGCAAAAGAGTCATTTTCCCAGCTGCACAGCTGCGTCAATGTCTCAGTGATTTTGTCTGACATACGATGGCCCTTTCATAATGGGTGACGTCATAATCCTGTCTTTTGGACATCAGAGATGATGTAGTTCCATGGCCAAACAGTTGGAGATGAAATCATTTTAATTCAAGGAAGTGGGTCTTTGCTGATCTCATGTACTGACTTGTAATAGGGCCTCTTGTAGATTTGTTTCTTTTTTCAAATGAGCACTGCAGACAGATGGGAATTCAGATTTTTTGTAAGTAGAGATTAGGGGCAAGAAAGAAGATCAGCCACTGGCACCATCGCCTCTACGCTCTAACCTTCTCAATTGAACATCCTGGTCTTAAGAGCAGCACATTGAGTTCCGGAAGATAATTGCTATTTGTGCATACCTCTTTAGCAGTGAAGAAGTGTGATTGATAAAACCTTTTCGCTTGAATGTTACCCTGTTTTTGCAACCTTGAAACACACGGAAAAAAAGATTTTCCAGGCACATCCAGTGAGTAAGTACAAGAAGAGCAACCACAAAGGGACTCGACCCTTCAATCTTCCTATTTGAAGTCAGATGCTTTGTCCATTAGGTCACTTGGTCTGAACTAGGGTGGGTTTCGAAAGGTTAGGTGAGCTAGGACAGTGAGGAAGGGAGACTTGATTGTAAAACAGGACATGTGAAAACTTCACAATTGTAAAGCCCATAGACAGCGTTGAAGCATTTGTGAATGTGATGTTGTGTCAGATACTCTTCGATATCATTGTGTGCATATGTACATGCAGGAAAATGTTTCTTGTGCAAAACAGCTCAGTGAGGGTGATTGATAATAGCTTCCTTTGCTTAAGTGTCACTCTGTTCCTACGACCATGAAAAACCCGTGGAAGTTTGTACTTTCCAGGCACATCAAACAGAAAGGACTGGAAGCTCAACCACGAAGGGACTCGAACCCTCAATCTTCTGATCCGAAGTCAGACGCCTTGTCCATTAGGCCACGTGGTCGGAACCGAGTCTTTCAAAGGACTGAAGCCGTGCTCATTAGACTGTGTGGTCTGAACAGAGGTTTGTTTCAGGAGGCTAGAGGAGCTGGGTGAGTGAGGAAGGGAGACTTGATTGTAAAAACGTACATGTGAATAATTTTTTGAATTGCAAAACCTGTAGACAGCGTTGAACTATCTGGGAATGTGAAATTATGTGAGTATTCTTTGATATCATTAACTAAAAAGGAAATGCGGGAAAGGTTTCTTATGCAAGACAGTTCAGTCAGCAATGTTACCTGGTTGATAACTCAAAAGGCCAGGTTTATGTAGCATGTGAAAAGCAAGCAACCGTGCAGTCAGGATTAATCTTGCCTTGGAAAGAGTTGCTTGCATCGTGCTTTTCAATGGCCAGTATGGGGATTGAACCCATGACCTTGGCGTTATTAGCACCACGCTCTAACCATCTGAGCTAACCGGCCCAGCATGCTGCAAAAGAGTCATTTTCCCAGCTGCACAGCTGCGTCAATGTCTCAGTGATTTTGTCTGAGATACGATGGCCCTTTCATAATGGGTGACGTCATAATCCTGTCTTTTGGACATCAGAGATGATGCAGTTCCATGGCCAAACAGTTGGAGATGAAATCATTTTAATTCAAGGAAGTGGGTCTTTGCTGATCTCATGTACTGACTTGTAATAGGGCCTCTTGTAGATTTGTTTCTTTTTTCAAATGAGCACTGCAGACAGATGGGAATTCAGATTTTTTGTAAGTAGAGATTAGGGGCAAGAAAGAAGATCAGCCACTGGCACCATCGCCTCTACGCTCTAACCTTCTCAATTGAACATCCTGGTCTTAAGAGCAGCACATTGAGTTCCGGAAGATAATTGCTATTTGTGCATACCTCTTTAGCAGTGAAGAAGTGTGATTGATAAAACCTTTTCGCTTGAATGTTACCCTGTTTTTGCAACCTTGAAACACACGGAAAAAAAGATTTTCCAGGCACATCCAGTGAGTAAGTACAAGAAGAGCAACCACAAAGGGACTCGACCCTTCAATCTTCCTATTTGAAGTCAGATGCTTTGTCCATTAGGTCACTTGGTCTGAACTAGGGTGGGTTTCGAAAGGTTAGGTGAGCTAGGACAGTGAGGAAGGGAGACTTGATTGTAAAACAGGACATGTGAAAACTTCACAATTGTAAAGCCCATAGACAGCGTTGAAGCATTTGTGAATGTGATGTTGTGTCAGATACTCTTCGATATCATTGTGTGCATATGTACATGCAGGAAAATGTTTCTTGTGCAAAACAGCTCAGTGAGGGTGATTGATAATAGCTTCCTTTGCTTAAGTGTCACTCTGTTCCTACGACCATGAAAAACCCGTGGAAGTTTGTACTTTCCAGGCACATCAAACAGAAAGGACTGGAAGCTCAACCACGAAGGGACTCGAACCCTCAATCTTCTGATCCGAAGTCAGACGCCTTGTCCATTAGGCCACGTGGTCGGAACCGAGTCTTTCAAAGGACTGAAGCCGTGCTCATTAGACTGTGTGGTCTGAACAGAGGTTTGTTTCAGGAGGCTAGAGGAGCTGGGTGAGTGAGGAAGGGAGACTTGATTGTAAAAACGTACATGTGAATAATTTTTTGAATTGCAAAACCTGTAGACAGCGTTGAACTATCTGGGAATGTGAAATTATGTGAGTATTCTTTGATATCATTAACTAAAAAGGAAATGCGGGAAAGGTTTCTTATGCAAGACAGTTCAGTCAGCAATGTTACCTGGTTGATAACTCAAAAGGCCAGGTTTATGTAGCATGTGAAAAGCAAGCAACCGTGCAGTCAGGATTAATCTTGCCTTGGAAAGAGTTGCTTGCATCGTGCTTTTCAATGGCCAGTATGGGGATTGAACCCATGACCTTGGCGTTATTAGCACCACGCTCTAACCATCTGAGCTAACCGGCCCAGCATGCTGCAAAGGAGTCATTTTCCCAGCTGCACAGCTGCGTCAATGTCTCAGTGATTTTGTCTGAGATACGATGGCCCTTTCATAATGGGTGACGTCATAATCCTGTCTTTTGGACATCAGAGATGATGCAGTTCCATGGCCAAACAGTTGGAGATGAAATCATTTTAATTCAAGGAAGTGGGTCTTTGCTGATCTCATGTACTGACTTGTAATAGGGCCTCTTGTAGATTTGTTTCTTTTTTCAAATGAGCACTGCAGACAGATGGGAATTCAGATTTTTTGTAAGTAGAGATTAGGGGCAAGAAAGAAGATCAGCCACTGGCACCATCGCCTCTACGCTCTAACCTTCTCAATTGAACATCCTGGTCTTAAGAGCAGCACATTGAGTTCCGGAAGATAATTGCTATTTGTGCATACCTCTTTAGCAGTGAAGAAGTGTGATTGATAAAACCTTTTCGCTTGAATGTTACCCTGTTTTTGCAACCTTGAAACACACGGAAAAAAAGATTTTCCAGGCACATCCAGTGAGTAAGTACAAGAAGAGCAACCACAAAGGGACTCGACCCTTCAATCTTCCTATTTGAAGTCAGATGCTTTGTCCATTAGGTCACTTGGTCTGAACTAGGGTGGGTTTCGAAAGGTTAGGGGAGCTAGGACAGTGAGGAAGGGAGACTTGATTGTCAAACAGGACATGTGAAAACTTCACAATTGTAAAGCCCATAGACAGCGTTGAAGCATTTGTGAATGTGATGTTGTGTCAGATACTCTTCGATATCATTGTGTGCATAAGTACATGCAGGAAAATGTTTCTTGTGCAAAACAGCTCAGTGAGGGTGATTGATAATAGCTTCCTTTGCTTAAGTGTCACTCTGTTCCTACAACCATGAAATACCCATGGAAGTTTGTAATTTCCAGGCACATCAAACAGCAAGGACTGGAAGCTCAACCACGAAGCGATTCGAACCCTCAATCTTCTGATACGAAGTCAGACGCCTTGTCCATTAGGCCACGTGGTCGGAACCGAGTCTTTCAAAGGACTGAAGCCGTGCTCATTAGACTGTGTGGTCTTGATCAGAGGTTTGTTTCAGGAGGCTAGAGGAGCTGGGTGAGTGAGGAAGGGAGACTTGATTGTAAAAACGTACATGTGAATAATTTTTTGAATTGCAAAACCTGTAGACAGCGTTGAACTATCGTGGAATGTGAAATTATGTGAGTATTCTTTGATATCATTAACTAAAAAGGAAATGCGGGAAAGGTTTCTTATGCAAGACAGTTCAGTCAGCAATGTTACCTGGTTGATAACTCAAAAGGCCAGGTTTATGTAGCATGTGAAAAGCAAGCAACCGTGCAGTCAGGATTAATCTTGCCTTGGAAAGAGTTGCTTGCATCGTGCTTTTCAATGGCCAGTATGGGGATTGAACCCATGACCTTGGCGTTATTAGCACCACGCTCTAACCATCTGAGCTAACCGGCCCAGCATGCTGCAAAAGAGTCATTTTCCCAGCTGCACAGCTGCGTCAATGTCTCAGTGATTTTGTCTGAGATACGATGGCCCTTTCATAATGGGTGACGTCATAATCCTGTCTTTTGGACATCAGAGATGATGCAGTTCCATGGCCAAACAGTTGGAGATGAAATCATTTTAATTCAAGGAAGTGGGTCTTTGCTGATCTCATGTACTGACTTGTAATAGGGCCTCTTGTAGATTTGTTTCTTTTTTCAAATGAGCACTGCAGACAGATGGGAATTCAGATTTTTTGTAAGTAGAGATTAGGGGCAAGAAAGAAGATCAGCCACTGGCACCATCGCCTCTACGCTCTAACCTTCTCAATTGAACATCCAGGTCTTAAGAGCAGCACATTGACTTCCGGAAGATAATTGCTATTTGTGCATACCTCTTTAGCAGTGAAGAAGTGTGATTGATAAAACCTTTTCGCTTGAATGTTACCCTGTTTTTGCAACCTTGAAACACACGGAAAAAAAGATTTTCCAGGCACATCCAGTGAGTAAGTACAAGAAGAGCAACCACAAAGGGACTCGACCCTTCAATCTTCCTATTTGAAGTCAGATGCTTTGTCCATTAGGTCACTTGGTCTGAACTAGGGTGGGTTTCGAAAGGTTAGGTGAGCTAGGACAGTGAGGAAGGGAGACTTGATTGTAAAACAGGACATGTGAAAACTTCACAATTGTAAAGCCCATAGACAGCGTTGAAGCATTTGTGAATGTGATGTTGTGTCAGATACTCTTCGATATCATTGTGTGCATATGTACATGCAGGAAAATGTTTCTTGTGCAAAACAGCTCAGTGAGGGTGATTGATAATAGCTTCCTTTGCTTAAGTGTCACTCTGTTCCTACGACCATGAAAAACCCGTGGAAGTTTGTACTTTCCAGGCACATCAAACAGAAAGGACTGGAAGCTCAACCACGAAGGGACTCGAACCCTCAATCTTCTGATCCGAAGTCAGACGCCTTGTCCATTAGGCCACGTGGTCGGAACCGAGTCTTTCAAAGGACTGAAGCCGTGCTCATTAGACTGTGTGGTCTGAACAGAGGTTTGTTTCAGGAGGCTAGAGGAGCTGGGTGAGTGAGGAAGGGAGACTTGATTGTAAAAACGTACATGTGAATAATTTTTTGAATTGCAAAACCTGTAGACAGCGTTGAACTATCTGGGAATGTGAAATTATGTGAGTATTCTTTGATATCATTAACTAAAAAGGAAATGCGGGAAAGGTTTCTTATGCAAGACAGTTCAGTCAGCAATGTTACCTGGTTGATAACTCAAAAGGCCAGGTTTATGTAGCATGTGAAAAGCAAGCAACCGTGCAGTCAGGATTAATCTTGCCTTGGAAAGAGTTGCTTGCATCGTGCTTTTCAATGGCCAGTATGGGGATTGAACCCATGACCTTGGCGTTATTAGCACCACGCTCTAACCATCTGAGCTAACCGGCCCAGCATGCTGCAAAGGAGTCATTTTCCCAGCTGCACAGCTGCGTCAATGTCTCAGTGATTTTGTCTGAGATACGATGGCCCTTTCATAATGGGTGACGTCATAATCCTGTCTTTTGGACATCAGAGATGATGCAGTTCCATGGCCAAACAGTTGGAGATGAAATCATTTTAATTCAAGGAAGTGGGTCTTTGCTGATCTCATGTACTGACTTGTAATAGGGCCTCTTGTAGATTTGTTTCTTTTTTCAAATGAGCACTGCAGACAGATGGGAATTCAGATTTTTTGTAAGTAGAGATTAGGGGCAAGAAAGAAGATCAGCCACTGGCACCATCGCCTCTACGCTCTAACCTTCTCAATTGAACATCCTGGTCTTAAGAGCAGCACATTGAGTTCCGGAAGATAATTGCTATTTGTGCATACCTCTTTAGCAGTGAAGAAGTGTGATTGATAAAACCTTTTCGCTTGAATGTTACCCTGTTTTTGCAACCTTGAAACACACGGAAAAAAAGATTTTCCAGGCACATCCAGTGAGTAAGTACAAGAAGAGCAACCACAAAGGGACTCGACCCTTCAATCTTCCTATTTGAAGTCAGATGCTTTGTCCATTAGGTCACTTGGTCTGAACTAGGGTGGGTTTCGAAAGGTTAGGTGAGCTAGGACAGTGAGGAAGGGAGACTTGATTGTAAAACAGGACATGTGAAAACTTCACAATTGTAAAGCCCATAGACAGCGTTGAAGCATTTGTGAATGTGATGTTGTGTCAGATACTCTTCGATATCATTGTGTGCATATGTACATGCAGGAAAATGTTTCTTGTGCAAAACAGCTCAGTGAGGGTGATTGATAATAGCTTCCTTTGCTTAAGTGTCACTCTGTTCCTACGACCATGAAAAACCCGTGGAAGTTTGTACTTTCCAGGCACATCAAACAGAAAGGACTGGAAGCTCAACCACGAAGGGACTCGAACCCTCAATCTTCTGATCCGAAGTCAGACGCCTTGTCCATTAGGCCACGTGGTCGGAACCGAGTCTTTCAAAGGACTGAAGCCGTGCTCATTAGACTGTGTGGTCTGAACAGAGGTTTGTTTCAGGAGGCTAGAGGAGCTGGGTGAGTGAGGAAGGGAGACTTGATTGTAAAAACGTACATGTGAATAATTTTTTGAATTGCAAAACCTGTAGACAGCGTTGAACTATCTGGGAATGTGAAATTATGTGAGTATTCTTTGATATCATTAACTAAAAAGGAAATGCGGGAAAGGTTTCTTATGCAAGACAGTTCAGTCAGCAATGTTACCTGGTTGATAACTCAAAAGGCCAGGTTTATGTAGCATGTGAAAAGCAAGCAACCGTGCAGTCAGGATTAATCTTGCCTTGGAAAGAGTTGCTTGCATCGTGCTTTGCAATTGCCAGTATGGGGATGGAACCCATGACCTTGGCGTTATTAGCACCACTCTCTAACCATCTGAGCTAACCGGCCCAGCATGCTGCAAAAGAGTCATTTTCCCAGCTGCACAGCTGCGTCAATGTCTCAGTGATTTTGTCTGACATACGATGGCCCTTTCATAATGGGTGACGTCATAATCCTGTCTTTTGGACATCAGAGATGATGTAGTTCCATGGCCAAACAGTTGGAGATGAAATCATTTTAATTCAAGGAAGTGGGTCTTTGCTGATCTCATGTACTGACTTGTAATAGGGCCTCTTGTAGATTTGTTTCTTTTTTCAAATGAGCACTGCAGACAGATGGGAATTCAGATTTTTTGTAAGTAGAGATTAGGGGCAAGAAAGAAGATCAGCCACTGGCACCATCGCCTCTACGCTCTAACCTTCTCAATTGAACATCCTGGTCTTAAGAGCAGCACATTGAGTTCCGGAAGATAATTGCTATTTGTGCATACCTCTTTAGCAGTGAAGAAGTGTGATTGATAAAACCTTTTCGCTTGAATGTTACCCTGTTTTTGCAACCTTGAAACACACGGAAAAAAAGATTTTCCAGGCACATCCAGTGAGTAAGTACAAGAAGAGCAACCACAAAGGGACTCGACCCTTCAATCTTCCTATTTGAAGTCAGATGCTTTGTCCATTAGGTCACTTGGTCTGAACTAGGGTGGGTTTCGAAAGGTTAGGTGAGCTAGGACAGTGAGGAAGGGAGACTTGATTGTAAAACAGGACATGTGAAAACTTCACAATTGTAAAGCCCATAGACAGCGTTGAAGCATTTGTGAATGTGATGTTGTGTCAGATACTCTTCGATATCATTGTGTGCATATGTACATGCAGGAAAATGTTTCTTGTGCAAAACAGCTCAGTGAGGGTGATTGATAATAGCTTCCTTTGCTTAAGTGTCACTCTGTTCCTACGACCATGAAAAACCCGTGGAAGTTTGTACTTTCCAGGCACATCAAACAGAAAGGACTGGAAGCTCAACCACGAAGGGACTCGAACCCTCAATCTTCTGATCCGAAGTCAGACGCCTTGTCCATTAGGCCACGTGGTCGGAACCGAGTCTTTCAAAGGACTGAAGCCGTGCTCATTAGACTGTGTGGTCTGAACAGAGGTTTGTTTCAGGAGGCTAGAGGAGCTGGGTGAGTGAGGAAGGGAGACTTGATTGTAAAAACGTACATGTGAATAATTTTTTGAATTGCAAAACCTGTAGACAGCGTTGAACTATCTGGGAATGTGAAATTATGTGAGTATTCTTTGATATCATTAACTAAAAAGGAAATGCGGGAAAGGTTTCTTATGCAAGACAGTTCAGTCAGCAATGTTACCTGGTTGATAACTCAAAAGGCCAGGTTTATGTAGCATGTGAAAAGCAAGCAACCGTGCAGTCAGGATTAATCTTGCCTTGGAAAGAGTTGCTTGCATCGTGCTTTTCAATGGCCAGTATGGGGATTGAACCCATGACCTTGGCGTTATTAGCACCACGCTCTAACCATCTGAGCTAACCGGCCCAGCATGCTGCAAAAGAGTCATTTTCCCAGCTGCACAGCTGCGTCAATGTCTCAGTGATTTTGTCTGAGATACGATGGCCCTTTCATAATGGGTGACGTCATAATCCTGTCTTTTGGACATCAGAGATGATGCAGTTCCATGGCCAAACAGTTGGAGATGAAATCATTTTAATTCAAGGAAGTGGGTCTTTGCTGATCTCATGTACTGACTTGTAATAGGGCCTCTTGTAGATTTGTTTCTTTTTTCAAATGAGCACTGCAGACAGATGGGAATTCAGATTTTTTGTAAGTAGAGATTAGGGGCAAGAAAGAAGATCAGCCACTGGCACCATCGCCTCTACGCTCTAACCTTCTCAATTGAACATCCTGGTCTTAAGAGCAGCACATTGAGTTCCGGAAGATAATTGCTATTTGTGCATACCTCTTTAGCAGTGAAGAAGTGTGATTGATAAAACCTTTTCGCTTGAATGTTACCCTGTTTTTGCAACCTTGAAACACACGGAAAAAAAGATTTTCCAGGCACATCCAGTGAGTAAGTACAAGAAGAGCAACCACAAAGGGACTCGACCCTTCAATCTTCCTATTTGAAGTCAGATGCTTTGTCCATTAGGTCACTTGGTCTGAACTAGGGTGGGTTTCGAAAGGTTAGGTGAGCTAGGACAGTGAGGAAGGGAGACTTGATTGTAAAACAGGACATGTGAAAACTTCACAATTGTAAAGCCCATAGACAGCGTTGAAGCATTTGTGAATGTGATGTTGTGTCAGATACTCTTCGATATCATTGTGTGCATATGTACATGCAGGAAAATGTTTCTTGTGCAAAACAGCTCAGTGAGGGTGATTGATAATAGCTTCCTTTGCTTAAGTGTCACTCTGTTCCTACGACCATGAAAAACCCGTGGAAGTTTGTACTTTCCAGGCACATCAAACAGAAAGGACTGGAAGCTCAACCACGAAGGGACTCGAACCCTCAATCTTCTGATCCGAAGTCAGACGCCTTGTCCATTAGGCCACGTGGTCGGAACCGAGTCTTTCAAAGGACTGAAGCCGTGCTCATTAGACTGTGTGGTCTGAACAGAGGTTTGTTTCAGGAGGCTAGAGGAGCTGGGTGAGTGAGGAAGGGAGACTTGATTGTAAAAACGTACATGTGAATAATTTTTTGAATTGCAAAACCTGTAGACAGCGTTGAACTATCTGGGAATGTGAAATTATGTGAGTATTCTTTGATATCATTAACTAAAAAGGAAATGCGGGAAAGGTTTCTTATGCAAGACAGTTCAGTCAGCAATGTTACCTGGTTGATAACTCAAAAGGCCAGGTTTATGTAGCATGTGAAAAGCAAGCAACCGTGCAGTCAGGATTAATCTTGCCTTGGAAAGAGTTGCTTGCATCGTGCTTTTCAATGGCCAGTATGGGGATTGAACCCATGACCTTGGCGTTATTAGCACCACGCTCTAACCATCTGAGCTAACCGGCCCAGCATGCTGCAAAGGAGTCATTTTCCCAGCTGCACAGCTGCGTCAATGTCTCAGTGATTTTGTCTGAGATACGATGGCCCTTTCATAATGGGTGACGTCATAATCCTGTCTTTTGGACATCAGAGATGATGCAGTTCCATGGCCAAACAGTTGGAGATGAAATCATTTTAATTCAAGGAAGTGGGTCTTTGCTGATCTCATGTACTGACTTGTAATAGGGCCTCTTGTAGATTTGTTTCTTTTTTCAAATGAGCACTGCAGACAGATGGGAATTCAGATTTTTTGTAAGTAGAGATTAATGGCAAGAAAGAAGATCAGCCACTGGCACCATCACCTCTACGCTCTAACCTTCTCAATTGAACATCCTGGTCTTAAGAGCAGCACATTGAGTTCCGGAAGATAATTGCTATTTGTGCATACCTCTTTAGCAGTGAAGAAGTGTGATTGATAAAACCTTTTCGCTTGAATGTTACCCTGTTTTTGCAACCTTGAAACACACGGAAAAAAAGATTTTCCAGGCACATCCAGTGAGTAAGTACAAGAAGAGCAACCACAAAGGGACTCGACCCTTCAATCTTCCTATTTGAAGTCAGATGCTTTGTCCATTAGGTCACTTGGTCTGAACTAGGGTGGGTTTCGAAAGGTTAGGGGAGCTAGGACAGTGAGGAAGGGAGACTTGATTGTAAAACAGGACATGTGAAAACTTCACAATTGTAAAGCCCATAGACAGCGTTGAAGCATTTGTGAATGTGATGTTGTGTCAGATACTCTTCGATATCATTGTGTGCATAAGTACATGCAGGAAAATGTTTCTTGTGCAAAACAGCTCAGTGAGGGTGATTGATAATAGCTTCCTTTGCTTAAGTGTCACTCTGTTCCTACAACCATGAAAAACCCATGGAAGTTTGTAATTTCCAGGCACATCAAACAGCAAGGACTGGAAGCTCAACCACGAAGCGACTCGAACCCTCAATCTTCTGATACGAAGTCAGACGCCTTGTCCATTAGGCCACGTGGTCGGAACCGAGTCTTTCAAAGGACTGAAGCCGTGCTCATTAGACTGTGTGGTCTTGATCAGAGGTTTGTTTCAGGAGGCTAGAGGAGCTGGGTGAGTGAGGAAGGGAGACTTGATTGTAAAAACGTACATGTGAATAATTTTTTGAATTGCAAAACCTGTAGACAGCGTTGAACTATCTGGGAATGTGAAATTATGTGAGTATTCTTTGATATCATTAACTAAAAAGGAAATGCGGGAAAGGTTTCTTATGCAAGACAGTTCAGTCAGCAATGTTACCTGGTTGATAACTCAAAAGGCCAGGTTTATGTAGCATGTGAAAAGCAAGCAACCGTGCAGTCAGGATTAATCTTGCCTTGGAAAGAGTTGCTTGCATCGTGCTTTTCAATGGCCAGTATGGGGATTGAACCCATGACCTTGGCGTTATTAGCACCACGCTCTAACCATCTGAGCTAACCGGCCCAGCATGCTGCAAAAGAGTCATTTTCCCAGCTGCACAGCTGCGTCAATGTCTCAGTGATTTTGTCTGAGATACGATGGCCCTTTCATAATGGGTGACGTCATAATCCTGTCTTTTGGACATCAGAGATGATGTAGTTCCATGGCCAAACAGTTGGAGATGAAATCATTTTAATTCAAGGAAGTGGGTCTTTGCTGATCTCATGTACTGACTTGTAATAGGGCCTCTTGTAGATTTGTTTCTTTTTTCACATGAGCACTGCAGACAGATGGGAATTCAGATTTTTTGTAAGTAGAGATTAGGGGCAAGAAAGAAGATCAGCCACTGGCACCATCGCCTCTACGCTCTAACCTTCTCAATTGAACATCCTGGTCTTAAGAGCAGCACATTGAGTTCCGGAAGATAATTGCTATTTGTGCATACCTCTTTAGCAGTGAAGAAGTGTGATTGATAAAACCTTTTCGCTTGAATGTTACCCTGTTTTTGCAACCTTGAAACACACGGAAAAAAAGATTTTCCAGGCACATCCAGTGAGTAAGTACAAGAAGAGCAACCACAAAGGGACTCGACCCTTCAATCTTCCTATTTGAAGTCAGATGCTTTGTCCATTAGGTCACTTGGTCTGAACTAGGGTGGGTTTCGAAAGGTTAGGGGATCTAGGACAGTGAGGAAGGGAGACTTGATTGTAAAACAGGACATGTGAAAACTTCACAATTGTAAAGCCCATAGACAGCGTTGAAGCATTTGTGAATGTGATGTTGTGTCAGATACTCTTCGATATCATTGTGTGCATAAGTACATGCAGGAAAATGTTTCTTGTGCAAAACAGCTCAGTGAGGGTGATTGATAATAGCTTCCTTTGCTTAAGTGTCACTCTGTTCCTACGACCATGAAAAACCCATGGAAGTTTGTACTTTCCAGGCACATCAAACAGAAAGGACTGGAAGCTCAACCACGAAGGGACTCGAACCCTCAATCTTCTGATCCGAAGTCAGACGCCTTGTCCATTAGGCCACGTGGTCGGAACCGAGTCTTTCAAAGGACTGAAGCCGTGCTCATTAGACTGTGTGGTCTGAACAGAGGTTTGTTTCAGGAGGCTAGAGGAGCTGGGTGAGTGAGGAAGGGAGACTTGATTGTAAAAACGTACATGTGAATAATTTTTTGAATTGCAAAACCTGTAGACAGCGTTGAACTATCTGGGAATGTGAAATTATGTGAGTATTCTTTGATATCATTAACTAAAAAGGAAATGCGGGAAAGGTTTCTTATGCAAGACAGTTCAGTCAGCAATGTTACCTGGTTGATAACTCAAAAGGCCAGGTTTATGTAGCATGTGAAAAGCAAGCAACCGTGCAGTCAGGTTTAATCTTGCCTTGGAAAGAGTTGCTTGCATCGTGCTTTTCAATGGCCAGTATGGGGATTGAACCCATGACCTTGGTGTTATTAGTACCACGCTCTAACCATCTGAGCTAACCGGCCCAGCAAGCTGCAAAAGTGTCATTTTCCCAGATGCACAGCTGCGTCAATGTCTCAGTGATTTTGTCTGACATACGATGGCCCTTTCATAATGGGTGACGTCATAATCCTGTCTTTTGGACATCAGAGATGATGCAGTTCCATGGCCAAACAGTTGGAGATGAAATCATTTTAATTCAAGGAAGTGGGTCTTTGCTGATCTCATGTACTGACTTGTAATAGGGCCTCTTGTAGATTTGTTTCTTTTTTCAAATGAGCACTGCAGACAGATGGGAATTCAGATTTTTTGTAAGTAGAGATTAGGGGCAAGAAAGAAGATCAGCCACTGGCACCATCGCCTCTACGCTCTAACCTTCTCAATTGAACATCCTGGTCTTAAGAGCAGCACATTGACTTCCGGAAGATAATTGCTATTTGTGCATACCTCTTTAGCAGTGAAGAAGTGTGATTGATAAAACCTTTTCGCTTGAATGTTACCCTGTTTCTGCAACCTTGAAACACACGGAAAAAAAGATTTTCCAGGCACATCCAGTGAGTAAGTACAAGAAGAGCAACCACAAAGGGACTCGACCCTTCAATCTTCCTATTTGAAGTCAGATGCTTTGTCCATTAGGTCACTTGGTCTGAACTAGGGTGGGTTTCGAAAGGTTAGGGGAGCTAGGACAGTGAGGAAGGGAGACTTGATTGTAAAACAGGACATGTGAAAACTTCACAATTGTAAAGCCGATAGACAGCGTTGAAGCATTTGTGAATGTGATGTTGTGTCAGATACTCTTCGATATCATTGTGTGCATAAGTACATGCAGGAAAATGTTTCTTGTGCAAAACAGCTCAGTGAGGGTGATTGATAATAGCTTCCTTTGCTTAAGTGTCACTCTGTTCCTACGACCATGAAAAACCCATGGAAGTTTGTACTTTCCAGGCACATCAAACAGAAAGGACTGGAAGCTCAACCACAAACGGACTCGAACCCTCAATCTTCTGATACGAAGTCAGACGCCTTGTCCATTAGGCCACGTGGTCGGAACCGAGTCTTTCAAAGGACTGGAGCCGTGCTCATTAGACTGTGTGGTCTGAACAGAGGTTTGTTTCAGGAGGCTAGAGGAGCTGGGTGAGTGAGGAAGGGAGACTTGATTGTAAAAACGTACATGTGAATAATTTTTTGAATTGCAAAACCTGTAGACAGCGTTGAACTATCTGGGAATGTGAAATTATGTGAGTATTCTTTGATATCATTAATTAAAAAGGAAATGCGGGAAAGGTTTCTTATGCAAGACAGTTCAGTCAGCAATGTTACCTGGTTGATAACTCAAAAGGCCAGGTTTATGTAGCATGTGAAAAGCAAGCATCCGTGCAATCAGGATTAATCTTGCCTTGGAAAGAGTTGCTTGCATCGTGCTTTTCAATGGCCAGTATGGGGATGGAACCCATGACCTTGGCGTTATTAGCACCACTCTCTAACCATCTGAGCTAACCGGCCCAGCATGCTGCAAAAGAGTCATTTTCCCAGCTGCACAGCTGCGTCAATGTCTCAGTGATTTTGTCTGACATACGATGGCCCTTTCATAATGGGTGACGTCATAATCCTGTCTTTTGGACATCAGAGATGATGCAGTTCCATGGCCAAACAGTTGGAGATGAAATCATTTTAATTCAAGGAAGTGGGTCTTTGCTGATCTCATGTACTGACTTGTAATAGGGCCTCTTGTAGATTTGTTTCTTTTTTCAAATGAGCACTGCAGACAGATGGGAATTCAGATTTTTTGTAAGTAGAGATTAGGGGCAAGAAAGAAGATCAGCCACTGGCACCATCGCCTCTACGCTCTAACCTTCTCAATTGAACATCCTGGTCTTAAGAGCAGCACATTGAGTTCCGGAAGATAATTGCTATTTGTGCATACCTCTTTAGCAGTGAAGAAGTGTGATTGATAAAACCTTTTCGCTTGAATGTTACCCTGTTTTTGCAACCTTGAAACACACGGAAAAAAAGATTTTCCAGGCACATCCAGTGAGTAAGTACAAGAAGAGCAACCACAAAGGGACTCGACCCTTCAATCTTCCTATTTGAAGTCAGATGCTTTGTCCATTAGGTCACTTGGTCTGAACTAGGGTGGGTTTCGAAAGGTTAGGGGAGCTAGGACAGTGAGGAAGGGAGACTTGATTGTAAAACAGGACATGTGAAAACTTCACAATTGTAAAGCCCATAGACAGCGTTGAAGCATTTGTGAATGTGATGTTGTGTCAGATACTCTTCGATATCATTGTGTGCATATGTACATGCAGGAAAATGTTTCTTGTGCAAAACAGCTCAGTAAGGGTGATTGATAATAGCTTCCTTTGCTTAAGTGTCACTCTGTTCCTACGACCATGAAAAACCCATGGAAGTTTGTACTTTCCAGGCACATCAAACAGAAAGGACTGGAAGCTCAACCACGAAGGGACTCGAACCCTCAATCTTCTGATCCGAAGTCAGACGCCTTGTCCATTAGGCCACGTGGTCGGAACCGAGTCTTTCAAAGGACTGAAGCCGTGCTCATTAGACTGTGTGGTCTGAACAGAGGTTTGTATCAGGAGGCTAGAGGAGCTGGGTGAGTGAGGAAGGGAGACTTGATTGTAAAAACGTACATGTGAATAATTTTTTGAATTGCAAAACCTGTAGACAGCGTTGAACTATCTGGGAATGTGAAATTATGTGAGTATTCTTTGATATCATTAACTAAAAAGGAAATGCGGGAAAGGTTTCTTATGCAAGACAGTTCAGTCAGCAATGTTACCTGGTTGATAACTCAAAAGGCCAGGTTTATGTAGCATGTGAAAAGCAAGCAACCGTGCAGTCAGGATTAATCTTGCCTTGGAAAGAGTTGCTTGCATCGTGCTTTTCAATGGCCAGTATGGGGATGGAACCCATGACCTTGGCGTTATTAGCACCACGCTCTAACCATCTGAGCTAACCGGCCCAGCATGCTGCAAAAGAGTCATTTTCCCAGCTGCACAGCTGCGTCAATGTCTCAGTGATTTTGTCTGACATACGATGGCCCTTTCATAATGGGTGACGTCATAATCCTATCTTTTGGACATCAGAGATGATGTAGTTCCATGGCCAAACAGTTGGAGATGAAATCATTTTAATTCAAGGAAGTGGGTCTTTGCTGATCTCATGTACTGACTTGTAATAGGGCCTCTTGTAGATTTGTTTCTTTTTTCAAATGAGCACTGCAGACAGATGGGAATTCAAATTTTTTGTAAGTAGAGATTAGGGGCAAGAAAGAAGATCAGCCACTGGCACCATCGCCTCTACACTCTAACCTTCTCAATTGAACATCCTGGTCTTAAGAGCAGCAAATTTGACTTCCGGAAGATAATTGCTATTTGTGCATAACTCTTTAGCAGTGAAGAAGTGTGATTGATAAAACCTTTTCGCTTGAATGTTACCCTGTTTCTGCAACCTTGAAACACACGGAAAAAAAGATTTTCCAGGCACATCCATTGAGTAAGTACAAGAAGAGCAACCACAAAGGGACTCGACCCTTCAATCTTCCTATTTGAAGTCACATGCTTTGTCCATTAGGTCACTTGGTCTGAACTAGGGTGGGTTTCGAAAGGTTAGGGGAGCTAGGACAGTGAGGAAGGGAGACTTGATTGTAAAACAGGACATGTGAAAACTTCACAATTGTAAAACCGATAGACAGCGTTGAAGCATTTGTGAATGTGATGTTGTGTCAGATACTCTTCGATATCATTGTGTGCATATGTACATGCAGGAAAATGTTTCTTGTGCAAAACAGCTCAGTGAGGGTGATTGATAATAGCTTCCTTTGCTTAAGTGTCACTCTGTTCCTACGACCATGAAAAACCCATGGAAGTTTGTACTTTCAAGGCACATCAAACAGAAAGGACTGGAAGCTCAACCACGAAGGGACTCGAACGCTCAATCTTCTGATCCGAAGTCAGACGCCTTGTCCATTAGGCCACGTGGTCGGAACCGAGTCTTTCAAAGGACTGGAGCCGTGCTCATTAGACTGTGTGGTCTGAACAGAGGTTTGTTTCAGGAGGCTAGAGGAGCTGGGTGAGTGAGGAAGGGAGACTTGATTGTAAAAACGTACATGTGAATAATTTTTTGAATTGCAAAACCTGTAGACAGCGTTGAACTATCTGGGAATGTGAAATTATGTGAATATTCTTTGATATCATTAATTAAAAAGGAAATGCGGGAAAGGTTTCTTATGCAAGACAGTTCAGTCAGCAATGTTACCTGGTTGATAACTCAAAAGGCCAGGTTTATGTAGCATGTGAAAAGCAAGCAACCGTGCAGTCAGGATTAATCTTGCCTTGGAAAGAGTTGCTTGCATCGTGCTTTTCAATGGCCAGTATGGGGATGGAACCCATGACCTTGGCGTTATTAGCACCACTCTCTAACCATCTGAGCTAACCGGCCCAGCATGCTGCAAAAGAGTCATTTTCCCAGCTGCACAGCTGCGTCAATGTCTCAGTGATTTTGTCTGACATACGATGGCCCTTTCATAATGGGTGACGTCATAATCCTGTCTTTTGGACATCAGAGATGATGCAGTTCCATGGCCAAACAGTTGGAGATGAAATCATTTTAATTCAAGGAAGTGGGTCTTTGCTGATCTCATGTACTGACTTGTAATAGGGCCTCTTGTAGATTTGTTTCTTTTTTCAAATGAGCACTGCAGACAGATGGGAATTCAAATTTTTTGTAAGTAGAGATTAGGCGCAAGAAAGAAGATCAGCCACTGGCACCATCGCCTCTACGCTCTAACCTTCTCAATTGAACATCCTGGTCTTAAGAGCAGCACATTGACTTCCGGAAGATAATTGCTATTTGTGCATACCTCTTTAGCAGTGAAGAAGTGTGATTGATAAAACCTTTTCGCTTGAATGTTACCCTGTTTCTGCAACCTTGAAACACACGGAAAAAAAGATTTTCCAGGCACATCCATTGAGTAAGTACAAGAAGAGCAACCACAAAGAGACTCGACCCTTCAATCTTCCTATTTGAAGTCAGATGCTTTGTCCATTAGGTCACTTGGTCTGAACTAGGGTGGGTTTCGAAAGGTTAGGGGAGCTAGGACAGTGAGGAAGGGAGACTTGATTGTAAAACAGGACATGTGAAAACTTCACAATTGTAAAGCCCATAGACAGCGTTGAAGCATTTGTGAATGTGATGTTGTGTCAGATACTCTTCGATATCATTGTGTGCATAAGTACATGCAGGAAAATGTTTCCTGTGCAAAACAGCTCAGTGAGGGTGATTGATAATAGCTTCCTTTGCTTAAGTGTCACTCTGTTCCTACAACCATGAAAAACCCATGGAAGTTTGTACTTTCCAGGCACATCAAAGAGCAAGGACTGGAAGCTCAACCACGAAGCGACTCGAACCCTCAATCTTCTGATACGAAGTCAGAGGCCTTGTCCATTAGGCCACGTGGTCGGAACCGAGTCTTTCAAAGGACTGAAGCCGTGCTCATTAGACTGTGTGGTCTGAACAGAGGTTTGTTTCAGGAGGCTAGAGGAGCTGGGTGAGTGGGGAAGGGAGACTTGATTGTAAAAACGTACATGTGAATAATTTTTTGAATTGCAAAACCTGTAGACAGCGTTGAACTATCTGGGAATGTGAAATTATGTGAGTATTCTTTGATATCATTAACTAAAAAGGAAATGCGGGAAAGGTTTCTTATGCAAGACAGTTCAGTCAGCAATGTTACCTGGTTGATAACTCAAAAGGCCAGGTTTATGTAGCATGTGAAAAGCAAGCAACCGTGCAGTCAGGATTAATCTTGCCTTGGAAAGAGTTGCTTGCATCGTGCTTTTCAATGGCCAGTATGGGGATTGAACCCATGACCTTGGCGTTATTAGCACCACGCTCTAACCATCTGAGCTAACCGGCCCAGCATGCTGCAAAAGAGTCATTTTCCCAGGTGCACAGCTGCGTCAATGTCTCAGTGATTTTGTCTGAGATACGATGGCCCTTTCATAATGGGTGACGTCATAATCCTGTCTTTTGGACATCAGAGATGATGCAGTTCCATGGCCAAACAGTTGTAGATGAAATCATTTTAATTGAAGGAAGTGGGTCTTTGCTGATCTCATGTACTGACTTGTAATAGGGCCTCTTGTAGATTTGTTTCTTTTTTCAAATGAGCACTGCAGACAGATGGGAATTCAGATTTTTTGTAAGTAGAGATTAGGGGCAAGAAAGAAGATCAGCCACTGGCACCATCGCCTCTACGCTCTAACCCTCTCAATTGAACATCCTGGTCTTAAGAGCAGCACATTGAGTTCCGGAAGATAATTGCTATTTGTGCATACCTCTTTAGCAGTGAAGAAGTGTGATTGATAAAACCTTTTCGCTTGAATGTTACCCTGTTTTTGCAACCTTGAAACACACGGAAAAAAAGATTTTCCAGGCACATCCAGTGAGTAAGTACAAGAAGAGCAACCACAAAGGGACTCGACCCTTCAATCTTCCTATTTGAAGTCAGATGCTTTGTCCATTAGGTCACTTGGTCTGAACTAGGGTGGGTTTCGAAAGGTTAGGGGAGCTAGGACAGTGAGGAAGGGAGACTTGATTGTAAAACAGGACATGTGAAAACTTCACAATTGTAAAGCCCATAGACAGCGTTGAAGCATTTGTGAATGTGATGTTGTGTCAGATACTCTTCGATATCATTGTGTGCATAAGTACATGCAGGAAAATGTTTCTTGTGCAAAACAGCTCAGTGAGGGTGATTGATAATAGCTTCCTTTGCTTAAGTGTCACTCTGTTCCTACAACCATGAAAAACCCATGGAAGTTTGTAATTTCCAGGCACATCAAACAGCAAGGACTGGAAGCTCAACCACGAAGCGACTCGAACCCTCAATCTTCTGATACGAAGTCAGACGCCTTGTCCATTAGGCCACGTGGTCGGAACCGAGTCTTTCAAAGGACTGAAGCCGTGCTCATTAGACTGTGTGGTCTTGATCAGAGGTTTGTTTCAGGAGGCTAGAGGAGCTGGGTGAGTGAGGAAGGGAGACTTGATTGTAAAAACGTACATGTGAATAATTTTTTGAATTGCAAAACCTGTAGACAGCGTTGAACTATCGTGGAATGTGAAATTATGTGAGTATTCTTTGATATCATTAACTAAAAAGGAAATGCGGGAAAGGTTTCTTATGCAAGACAGTTCAGTCAGCAATGTTACCTGGTTGATAACTCAAAAGGCCAGGTTTATGTAGCATGTGAAAAGCAAGCAACCGTGCAGTCAGGATTAATCTTGCCTTGGAAAGAGTTGCTTGCATCGTGCTTTTCAATGGCCAGTATGGGGATTGAACCCATGACCTTGGCGTTATTAGCACCACGCTCTAACCATCTGAGCTAACCGGCCCAGCATGCTGCAAAAGAGTCATTTTCCCAGCTGCACAGCTGCGTCAATGTCTCAGTGATTTTGTCTGAGATACGATGGCCCTTTCATAATGGGTGACGTCATAATCCTGTCTTTTGGACATCAGAGATGATGCAGTTCCATGGCCAAACAGTTGGAGATGAAATCATTTTAATTCAAGGAAGTGGGTCTTTGCTGATCTCATGTACTGACTTGTAATAGGGCCTCTTGTAGATTTGTTTCTTTTTTCAAATGAGCACTGCAGACAGATGGGAATTCAGATTTTTTGTAAGTAGAGATTAGGGGCAAGAAAGAAGATCAGCCACTGGCACCATCGCCTCTACGCTCTAACCTTCTCAATTGAACATCCTGGTCTTAAGAGCAGCACATTGAGTTCCGGAAGATAATTGCTATTTGTGCATACCTCTTTAGCAGTGAAGAAGTGTGATTGATAAAACCTTTTCGCTTGAATGTTACCCTGTTTTTGCAACCTTGAAACACACGGAAAAAAAGATTTTCCAGGCACATCCAGTGAGTAAGTACAAGAAGAGCAACCACAAAGGGACTCGACCCTTCAATCTTCCTATTTGAAGTCAGATGCTTTGTCCATTAGGTCACTTGGTCTGAACTAGGGTGGGTTTCGAAAGGTTAGGGGAGCTAGGACAGTGAGGAAGGGAGACTTGATTGTAAAACAGGACATGTGAAAACTTCACAATTGTAAAGCCCATAGACAGCGTTGAAGCATTTGTGAATGTGATGTTGTGTCAGATACTCTTCGATATCATTGTGTGCATAAGTACATGCAGGAAAATGTTTCTTGTGCAAAACAGCTCAGTGAGGGTGATTGATAATAGCTTCCTTTGCTTAAGTGTCACTCTGTTCCTACAACCATGAAATACCCATGGAAGTTTGTAATTTCCAGGCACATCAAACAGCAAGGACTGGAAGCTCAACCACGAAGCGACTCGAACCCTCAATCTTCTGATACGAAGTCAGACGCCTTGTCCATTAGGCCACGTGGTCGGAACCGAGTCTTTCAAAGGACTGAAGCCGTGCTCATTAGACTGTGTGGTCTTGATCAGAGGTTTGTTTCAGGAGGCTAGAGGAGCTGGGTGAGTGAGGAAGGGAGACTTGATTGTAAAAACGTACATGTGAATAATTTTTTGAATTGCAAAACCTGTAGACAGCGTTGAACTATCGTGGAATGTGAAATTATGTGAGTATTCTTTGATATCATTAACTAAAAAGGAAATGCGGGAAAGGTTTCTTATGCAAGACAGTTCAGTCAGCAATGTTACCTGGTTGATAACTCAAAAGGCCAGGTTTATGTAGCATGTGAAAAGCAAGCAACCGTGCAGTCAGGATTAATCTTGCCTTGGAAAAAGTTGCTTGCATTGTGCTTTTCAATGGCCAGTATGGGGATTGAACCCATGACCTTGGCGTTATTAGCACCACGCTCTAACCATCTGAGCTAACCGGCCCAGCATGCTGCAAAAGAGTCATTTTCCCAGCTGCACAGCTGCGTCAATGTCTCAGTGATTTTGTCTGAGATACGATGGCCCTTTCATAATGGGTGACGTCATAATCCTGTCTTTTGGACATCAGAGATGATGCAGTTCCATGGCCAAACAGTTGGAGATGAAATCATTTTAATTCAAGGAAGTGGGTCTTTGCTGATCTCATGTACTGACTTGTAATAGGGCCTCTTGTAGATTTGTTTCTTTTTTCAAATGAGCACTGCAGACAGATGGGAATTCAGATTTTTTGTAAATAGAGATTAGGGGCAAGAAAGAAGATCAGCCACTGGCACCATCGCCTCTACGCTCTAACCTTCTCAATTGAACATCCTGGTCTTAAGAGCAGCACATTGAGTTCCGGAAGATAATTGCTATTTGTGCATACCTCTTTAGCAGTGAAGAAGTGTGATTGATAAAACCTTTTCGCTTGAATGTTACCCTGTTTTTGCAACCTTGAAACACACGGAAAAAAAGATTTTCCAGGCACATCCAGTGAGTAAGTACAAGAAGAGCAACCACAAAGGGACTCGACCCTTCAATCTTCCTATTTGAAGTCAGATGCTTTGTCCATTAGGTCACTTGGTCTGAACTAGGGTGGGTTTCGAAAGGTTAGGGGAGCTAGGACAGTGAGGAAGGGAGACTTGATTGTAAAACAGGACATGTGAAAACTTCACAATTGTAAAGCCCATAGACAGCGTTGAAGCATTTGTGAATGTGATGTTGTGTCAGATACTCTTTGATATCATTGTGTGCATATGTACATGCAGGAAAATGTTTCTTGTGCAAAACAGCTCAGTGAGGGTGATTGATAATAGCTTCCTTTGCTTAAGTGTCACTCTGTTCCTACGACCATGAAAAACCCGTGGAAGTTTGTACTTTCCAGGCACATCAAACAGAAAGGACTGGAAGCTCAACCACGAAGGGACTCGAACCCTCAATCTTCTGATCCGAAGTCAGACGCCTTGTCCATTAGGCCACGTGGTCGGAACCGCGTCTTTCAAAGGACTGAAGCCGTGCTCATTAGACTGTGTGGTCTGAACAGAGGTTTGTTTCAGGAGGCTAGAGGAGCTGGGTGAGTGAGGAAGGGAGACTTGATTGTAAAAACGTACATGTGAATAATTTTTTGAATTGCAAAACCTGTAGACAGCGTTGAACTATCTGGGAATGTGAAATTATGTGAGTATTCTTTGATATCATTAACTAAAAAGGAAATGCGGGAAAGGTTTCTTATGCAAGACAGTTCAGTCAGCAATGTTACCTGGTTGATAACTCAAAAGGCCAGGTTTATGTAGCATGTGAAAAGCAAGCAACCGTGCAGTCAGGATTAATCTTGCCTTGGAAAGAGTTGCTTGCATCGTGCTTTTCAATGGCCAGTATGGGGATGGAACCCATGACCTTGGCGTTATTAGCACCACTCTCTAACCATCTGAGCTAACCGGCCCAGCATGCTGCAAAAGAGTCATTTTCCCAGCTGCACAGCTGCGTCAATATCTCAGTGATTTTGTCTGACATACGATGGCCCTTTCATAATGGGTGACGTCATAATCCTGTCTTTTGGACATCAGAGATGATGTAGTTCCATGGCCAAACAGTTGGAGATGAAATCATTTTAATTCAAGGAAGTGGGTCTTTGCTGATCTCATGTACTGACTTGTAATAGGGCCTCTTGTAGATTTGTTTCTTTTTTCAAATGAGCACTGCAGACAGATGGGAATTCAGATTTTTTGTAAGTAGAGATTAGGGGCAAGAAAGAAGATCAGCCACTGGCACCATCGCCTCTACGCTCTAACCTTCTCAATTGAACATCCTGGTCTTAAGAGCAGCACATTGAGTTCCGGAAGATAATTGCTATTTGTGCATACCTCTTTAGCAGTGAAGAAGTGTGATTGATAAAACCTTTTCGCTTGAATGTTACCCTTTTTTTGCAACCTTGAAACACACGGAAAAAAAGATTTTCCAGGCACATCCAGTGAGTAAGTACAAGAAGAGCAACCACAAAGGGACTCGACCCTTCAATCTTCCTATTTGAAGTCAGATGCTTTGTCCATTAGGTCACTTGGTCTGAACTAGGGTGGGTTTCGAAAGGTTAGGGGAGCTACGACAGTGAGGAAGGGAGACTTGATTGTAAAACAGGACATGTGAAAACTTCACAATTGTAAAGCCCATAGACAGCGTTGAAGCATTTGTGAATGTGATGTTGTGTCAGATACTCTTCGATATCATTGTGTGCATATGTACATGCAGGAAAATGTTTCTTGTGCAAAACAGCTCAGTGAGGGTGATTGATAATAGCTTCCTTTGCTTAAGTGTCACTCTGTTCCTACGACCATGAAAAACCCGTGGAAGTTTGTACTTTCCAGGCACATCAAACAGAAAGGACTGGAAGCTCAACCACGAAGGGACTCGAACCCTCAATCTTCTGATCCGAAGTCAGACGCCTTGTCCATTAGGCCACGTGGTCTGAACCGCGTCTTTCAAAGGACTGAAGCCGTGCTCATTAGACTGTGTGGTCTGAACAGAGGTTTGTTTCAGGAGGCTAGAGGAGCTGGGTGAGTGAGGAAGGGAGACTTGATTGTAAAAACGTACATGTGAATAATTTTTTGAATTGCAAAACCTGTAGACAGCGTTGAACTATCTGGGAATGTGAAATTATGTGAGTATTCTTTGATATCATTAACTAAAAAGGAAATGCGGGAAAGGTTTCTTATGCAAGACAGTTCAGTCAGCAATGTTACCTGGTTGATAACTCAAAAGGCCAGGTTTATGTAGCATGTGAAAAGCAAGCAACCGTGCAGTCAGGATTAATCTTGCCTTGGAAAGAGTTGCTTGCATCGTGCTTTGCAATTGCCAGTATGGGGATGGAACCCATGACCTTGGCGTTATTAGCACCACTCTCTAACCATCTGAGCTAACCGGCCCAGCATGCTGCAAAAGAGTCATTTTCCCAGCTGCACAGCTGCGTCAATGTCTCAGTGATTTTGTCTGACATACGATGGCCCTTTCATAATGGGTGACGTCATAATCCTGTCTTTTGGACATCAGAGATGATGTAGTTCCATGGCCAAACAGTTGGAGATGAAATCATTTTAATTCAAGGAAGTGGGTCTTTGCTGATCTCATGTACTGACTTGTAATAGGGCCTCTTGTAGATTTGTTTCTTTTTTCACATGAGCACTGCAGACAGATGGGAATTCAGATTTTTTGTAAGTAGAGATTAGGGGCAAGAAAGAAGATCAGCCACTGGCACCATCGCCTCTACGCTCTAACCTTCTCAATTGAACATCCTGGTCTTAAGAGCAGCACATTGAGTTCCGGAAGATAATTGCTATTTGTGCATACCTCTTTAGCAGTGAAGAAGTGTGATTGATAAAACCTTTTCGCTTGAATGTTACCCTGTTTTTGCAACCTTGAAACACACGGAAAAAAAGATTTTCCAGGCACATCCAGTGAGTAAGTACAAGAAGAGCAACCACAAAGGGACTCGACCCTTCAATCTTCCTATTTGAAGTCAGATGCTTTGTCCATTAGGTCACTTGGTCTGAACTAGGGTGGGTTTCGAAAGGTTAGGGGAGCTAGGACAGTGAGGAAGGGAGACTTGATTGTAAAACAGGACATGTGAAAACTTCACAATTGTAAAGCCCATAGACAGCGTTGAAGCATTTGTGAATGTGATGTTGTGTCAGATACTCTTCGATATCATTGTGTGCATATGTACATGCAGGAAAATGTTTCTTGTGCAAAACAGCTCAGTGAGGGTGATTGATAATAGCTTCCTTTGCTTAAGTGTCACTCTGTTCCTACGACCATGAAAAACCCGTGGAAGTTTGTACTTTCCAGGCACATCAAACAGAAAGGACTGGAAGCTCAACCACGAAGGGACTCGAACCCTCAATCTTCTGATCCGAAGTCAGACGCCTTGTCCATTAGGCCACGTGGTCGGAACCGAGTCTTTCAAAGGACTGAAGCCGTGCTCATTAGACTGTGTGGTCTGAACAGAGGTTTGTTTCAGGAGGCTAGAGGAGCTGGGTGAGTGAGGAAGGGAGACTTGATTGTAAAAACGTACATGTGAATAATTTTTTGAATTGCAAAACCTGTAGACAGCGTTGAACTATCTGGGAATGTGAAATTATGTGAGTATTCTTTGATATCATTAACTAAAAAGGAAATGCGGGAAAGGTTTCTTATGCAAGACAGTTCAGTCAGCAATGTTACCTGGTTGATAACTCAAAAGGCCAGGTTTATGTAGCATGTGAAAAGCAAGCAACCGTGCAGTCAGGATTAATCTTGCCTTGGAAAGATTTGCTTGCATCGTGCTTTTCAATTGCCAGTATGGGGATGGAACCCATGACCTTGGCGTTATTAGCACCACTCTCTAACCATCTGAGCTAACCGGCCCAGCATGCTGCAAAAGAGTCATTTTCCCAGCTGCACAGCTGCGTCAATGTCTCAGTGATTTTGTCTGAGATACGATGGCCCTTTCATAATGGGTGACGTCATAATCCTGTCTTTTGGACATCAGAGATGATGTAGTTCCATGGCCAAACAGTTGGAGATGAAATCATTTTAATTCAAGGAAGTGGGTCTTTGCTGATCTCATGTACTGACTTGTAATAGGGCCTCTTGTAGATTTGTTTCTTTTTTCAAATGAGCACTGCAGACAGATGGGAATTCAGATTTTTTGTAAGTAGAGATTAGGGGCAAGAAAGAAGATCAGCCACTGGCACCATCGCCTCTACGCTCTAACCTTCTCAATTGAACATCCTGGTCTTAAGAGCAGCACATTGAGTTCCGGAAGATAATTGCTATTTGTGCATACCTCTTTAGCAGTGAAGAAGTGTGATTGATAAAACCTTTTCGCTTGAATGTTACCCTGTTTTTGCAACCTTGAAACACACGGAAAAAAAGATTTTCCAGGCACATCCAGTGAGTAAGTACAAGAAGAGCAACCACAAAGGGACTCGACCCTTCAATCTTCCTATTTGAAGTCAGATGCTTTGTCCATTAGGTCACTTGGTCTGAACTAGGGTGGGTTTCGAAAGGTTAGGGGAGCTAGGACAGTGAGGAAGGGAGACTTGATTGTAAAACAGGACATGTGAAAACTTCACAATTGTAAAGCCCATAGACAGCGTTGAAGCATTTGTGAATGTGATGTTGTGTCAGATACTCTTCGATATCATTGTGTGCATATGTACATGCAGGAAAATGTTTCTTGTGCAAAACAGCTCAGTGAGGGTGATTGATAATAGCTTCCTTTGCTTAAGTGTCACTCTGTTCCTACGACCATGAAAAACCCGTGGAAGTTTGTACTTTCCAGGCACATCAAACAGAAAGGACTGGAAGCTCAACCACGAAGGGACTCGAACCCTCAATCTTCTGATCCGAAGTCAGACGCCTTGTCCATTAGGCCACGTGGTCTGAACCGCGTCTTTCAAAGGACTGAAGCCGTGCTCATTAGACTGTGTGGTCTGAACAGAGGTTTGTTTCAGGAGGCTAGAGGAGCTGGGTGAGTGAGGAAGGGAGACTTGATTGTAAAAACGTACATGTGAATAATTTTTTGAATTGCAAAACCTGTAGACAGCGTTGAACTATCTGGGAATGTGAAATTATGTGAGTATTCTTTGATATCATTAACTAAAAAGGAAATGCGGGAAAGGTTTCTTATGCAAGACAGTTCAGTCAGCAATGTTACCTGGTTGATAACTCAAAAGGCCAGGTTTATGTAGCATGTGAAAAGCAAGCAACCGTGCAGTCAGGATTAATCTTGCCTTGGAAAGAGTTGCTTGCATCGTGCTTTGCAATTGCCAGTATGGGGATGGAACCCATGACCTTGGCGTTATTAGCACCACTCTCTAACCATCTGAGCTAACCGGCCCAGCATGCTGCAAAAGAGTCATTTTCCCAGCTGCACAGCTGCGTCAATGTCTCAGTGATTTTGTCTGACATACGATGGCCCTTTCATAATGGGTGACGTCATAATCCTGTCTTTTGGACATCAGAGATGATGTAGTTCCATGGCCAAACAGTTGGAGATGAAATCATTTTAATTCAAGGAAGTGGGTCTTTGCTGATCTCATGTACTGACTTGTAATAGGGCCTCTTGTAGATTTGTTTCTTTTTTCACATGAGCACTGCAGACAGATGGGAATTCAGATTTTTTGTAAGTAGAGATTAGGGGCAAGAAAGAAGATCAGCCACTGGCACCATCGCCTCTACGCTCTAACCTTCTCAATTGAACATCCTGGTCTTAAGAGCAGCACATTGAGTTCCGGAAGATAATTGCTATTTGTGCATACCTCTTTAGCAGTGAAGAAGTGTGATTGATAAAACCTTTTCGCTTGAATGTTACCCTGTTTTTGCAACCTTGAAACACACGGAAAAAAAGATTTTCCAGGCACATCCAGTGAGTAAGTACAAGAAGAGCAACCACAAAGGGACTCGACCCTTCAATCTTCCTATTTGAAGTCAGATGCTTTGTCCATTAGGTCACTTGGTCTGAACTAGGGTGGGTTTCGAAAGGTTAGGGGATCTAGGACAGTGAGGAAGGGAGACTTGATTGTAAAACAGGACATGTGAAAACTTCACAATTGTAAAGCCCATAGACAGCGTTGAAGCATTTGTGAATGTGATGTTGTGTCAGATACTCTTCGATATCATTGTGTGCATAAGTACATGCAGGAAAATGTTTCTTGTGCAAAACAGCTCAGTGAGGGTGATTGATAATAGCTTCCTTTGCTTAAGTGTCACTCTGTTCCTACGACCATGAAAAACCCATGGAAGTTTGTACTTTCCAGGCACATCAAACAGAAAGGACTGGAAGCTCAACCACGAAGGGACTCGAACCCTCAATTATCTGATCCGAAGTCAGACGCCTTGTCCATTAGGCCACGTGGTCGGAACCGAGTCTTTCAAAGGACTGAAGCCGTGCTCATTAGACTGTGTGGTCTGAACAGAGGTTTGTTTCAGGAGGCTAGAGGAGCTGGGTGAGTGAGGAAGGGAGACTTGATTGTAAAAACGTACATGTGAATAATTTTTTGAATTGCAAAACCTGTAGACAGCGTTGAACTATCTGGGAATGTGAAATTATGTGAGTATTCTTTGATATCATTAACTAAAAAGGAAATGCGGGAAAGGTTTCTTATGCAAGACAGTTCAGTCAGCAATGTTACCTGGTTGATAACTCAAAAGGCCAGGTTTATGTAGCATGTGAAAAGCAAGCAACCGTGCAGTCAGGTTTAATCTTGCCTTGGAAAGAGTTGCTTGCATCGTGCTTTTCAATGGCCAGTATGGGGATTGAACCCATGACCTTGGTGTTATTAGTACCACGCTCTAACCATCTGAGCTAACCGGCCCAGCAAGCTGCAAAAGTGTCATTTTCCCAGATGCACAGCTGCGTCAATGTCTCAGTGATTTTGTCTGACATACGATGGCCCTTTCATAATGGGTGACGTCATAATCCTGTCTTTTGGACATCAGAGATGATGCAGTTCCATGGCCAAACAGTTGGAGATGAAATCATTTTAATTCAAGGAAGTGGGTCTTTGCTGATCTCATGTACTGACTTGTAATAGGGCCTCTTGTAGATTTGTTTCTTTTTTCAAATGAGCACTGCAGACAGATGGGAATTCAGATTTTTTGTAAGTAGAGATTAGGGGCAAGAAAGAAGATCAGCCACTGGCACCATCGCCTCTACGCTCTAACCTTCTCAATTGAACATCCTGGTCTTAAGAGCAGCACATTGAGTTCCGGAAGATAATTGCTATTTGTGCATACCTCTTTAGCAGTGAAGAAGTGTGATTGATAAAACCTTTTCGCTTGAATGTTACCCTGTTTTTGCAACCTTGAAACACACGGAAAAAAAGATTTTCCAGGCACATCCAGTGAGTAAGTACAAGAAGAGCAACCACAAAGGGACTCGACCCTTCAATCTTCCTATTTGAAGTCAGATGCTTTGTCCATTAGGTCACTTGGTCTGAACTAGGGTGGGTTTCGAAAGGTTAGGGGAGCTAGGACAGTGAGGAAGGGAGACTTGATTGTAAAACAGGACATGTGAAAACTTCACAATTGTAAAGCCCATAGACAGCGTTGAAGCATTTGTGAATGTGATGTTGTGTCAGATACTCTTCGATATCATTGTGTGCATATGTACATGCAGGAAAATGTTTCTTGTGCAAAACAGCTCAGTGAGGGTGATTGATAATAGCTTCCTTTGCTTAAGTGTCACTCTGTTCCTACGACCATGAAAAACCCGTGGAAGTTTGTACTTTCCAGGCACATCAAACAGAAAGGACTGGAAGCTCAACCACGAAGGGACTCGAACCCTCAATCTTCTGATCCGAAGTCAGACGCCTTGTCCATTAGGCCACGTGGTCGGAACCGAGTCTTTCAAAGGACTGAAGCCGTGCTCATTAGACTGTGTGGTCTGAACAGAGGTTTGTTTCAGGAGGCTAGAGGAGCTGGGTGAGTGAGGAAGGGAGACTTGATTGTAAAAACGTACATGTGAATAATTTTTTGAATTGCAAAACCTGTAGACAGCGTTGAACTATCTGGGAATGTGAAATTATGTGAGTATTCTTTGATATCATTAACTAAAAAGGAAATGCGGGAAAGGTTTCTTATGCAAGACAGTTCAGTCAGCAATGTTACCTGGTTGATAACTCAAAAGGCCAGGTTTATGTAGCATGTGAAAAGCAAGCAACCGTGCAGTCAGGATTAATCTTGCCTTGGAAAGAGTTGCTTGCATCGTGCTTTTCAATTGCCAGTATGGGGATGGAACCCATGACCTTGGCGTTATTAGCACCACTCTCTAACCATCTGAGCTAACCGGCCCAGCATGCTGCAAAAGAGTCATTTTCCCAGCTGCACAGCTGCGTCAATGTCTCAGTGATTTTGTCTGAGATACGATGGCCCTTTCATAATGGGTGACGTCATAATCCTGTCTTTTGGACATCAGAGATGATGTAGTTCCATGGCCAAACAGTTGGAGATGAAATCATTTTAATTCAAGGAAGTGGGTCTTTGCTGATCTCATGTACTGACTTGTAATAGGGCCTCTTGTAGATTTGTTTCTTTTTTCAAATGAGCACTGCAGACAGATGGGAATTCAGATTTTTTGTAAGTAGAGATTAGGGGCAAGAAAGAAGATCAGCCACTGGCACCATCGCCTCTACGCTCTAACCTTCTCAATTGAACATCCTGGTCTTAAGAGCAGCACATTGAGTTCCGGAAGATAATTGCTATTTGTGCATACCTCTCTTTAGCAGTGAAGAAGTGTGATTGATAAAACCTTTTCGCTTGAATGTTACCCTGTTTTTGCAACCTTGAAACACACGGAAAAAAAGATTTTCCAGGCACATCCAGTGAGTAAGTACAAGAAGAGCAACCACAAAGGGACTCGACCCTTCAATCTTCCTATTTGAAGTCAGATGCTTTGTCCATTAGGTCACTTGGTCTGAACTAGGGTGGGTTTCGAAAGGTTAGGGGAGCTAGGACAGTGAGGAAGGGAGACTTGATTGTAAAACAGGACATGTGAAAACTTCACAATTGTAAAGCCCATAGACAGCGTTGAAGCATTTGTGAATGTGATGTTGTGTCAGATACTCTTCGATATCATTGTGTGCATATGTACATGCAGGAAAATGTTTCTTGTGCAAAACAGCTCAGTGAGGGTGATTGATAATAGCTTCCTTTGCTTAAGTGTCACTCTGTTCCTACGACCATGAAAAACCCGTGGAAGTTTGTACTTTCCAGGCACATCAAACAGAAAGGACTGGAAGCTCAACCACGAAGGGACTCGAACCCTCAATCTTCTGATCCGAAGTCAGACGCCTTGTCCATTAGGCCACGTGGTCGGAACCGAGTCTTTCAAAGGACTGAAGCCGTGCTCATTAGACTGTGTGGTCTGAACAGAGGTTTGTTTCAGGAGGCTAGAGGAGCTGGGTGAGTGAGGAAGGGAGACTTGATTGTAAAAACGTACATGTGAATAATTTTTTGAATTGCAAAACCTGTAGACAGCGTTGAACTATCTGGGAATGTGAAATTATGTGAGTATTCTTTGATATCATTAACTAAAAAGGAAATGCGGGAAAGGTTTCTTATGCAAGACAGTTCAGTCAGCAATGTTACCTGGTTGATAACTCAAAAGGCCAGGTTTATGTAGCATGTGAAAAGCAAGCAACCGTGCAGTCAGGATTAATCTTGCCTTGGAAAGAGTTGCTTGCATCGTGCTTTTCAATGGCCAGTATGGGGATGGAACCCATGACCTTGGCGTTATTAGCACCACTCTCTAACCATCTGAGCTAACTGGCCCAGCATGCTGCAAAAGAGTCATTTTCCCAGCTGCACAGCTGCGTCAATGTCTCAGTGATTTTGTCTGAGATACGATGGCCCTTTCATAATGGGTGACGTCATAATCCTGTCTTTTGGACATCAGAGATGATGCAGTTCCATGGCCAAACAGTTGGAGATGAAATCATTTTAATTCAAGGAAGTGGGTCTTTGCTGATCTCATGTACTGACTTGTAATAGGGCCTCTTGTAGATTTGTTTCTTTTTTCAAATGAGCACTGCAGACAGATGGGAATTCAGATTTTTTGTAAGTAGAGATTAGGGGCAAGAAAGAAGATCAGCCACTGGCACCATCGCCTCTACGCTCTAACCTTCTCAATTGAACATCCTGGTCTTAAGAGCAGCACATTGAGTTCCGGAAGATAATTGCTATTTGTGCATACCTCTTTAGCAGTGAAGAAGTGTGATTGATAAAACCTTTTCGCTTGAATGTTACCCTGTTTTTGCAACCTTGAAACACACGGAAAAAAAGATTTTCCAGGCACATCCATTGAGTAAGTACAAGAAGAGCAACCACAAAGGGACTCGACCCTTCAATCTTCCTATTTGAAGTCAGATGTTTTGTCCATTAGGTCACTTGGTCTGAACTAGGGTGGGTTTCGAAAGGTTAGGGGAGCTAGGACAGTGAGGAAGGGAGACTTGATTGTAAAACAGGACATGTGAAAACTTCACAATTGTAAAGCCCATAGACAGCGTTGAAGCATTTGTGAATGTGATGTTGTGTCAGATACTCTTCGATATCATTGTGTGCATATGTACATGCAGGAAAATGTTTCTTGTGCAAAACAGCTCAGTGAGGGTGATTGATAATAGCTTCCTTTGCTTAAGTGTCACTCTGTTCCTACGACCATGAAAAACCCATGGAAGTTTGTAATTTCCAGGCACATCAAACAGCAAGGACTGGAAGCTCAACCACGAAGGGACTCGAACCCTCAATCTTCTGATCCGAAGTCAGACGCCTTGTCCATTAGGCCACGTGGTCGGAACCGCGTCTTTCAAAGGACTGAAGCCGTGCTCATTAGACTGTGTGGTCTGAACAGAGGTTTGTTTCAGGAGGCTAGAGGAGCTGGGTGAGTGAGGAAGGGAGACTTGATTGTAAAAACGTACATGTGAATAATTTTTTGAATTGCAAAACCTGTAGACAGCGTTGAACTATCTGGGAATGTGAAATTATGTGAGTATTCTTTGATATCATTAACTAAAAAGGAAATGCGGGAAAGGTTTCTTATGCAAGACAGTTCAGTCAGCAATGTTACCTGGTTGATAACTCAAAAGGCCAGGTTTATGTAGCATGTGAAAAGCAAGCAACCGTGCAGTCAGGATTAATCTTGCCTTGGAAAGAGTTGCTTGCATCGTGCTTTTCAATGGCCAGTATGGGGATGGAACCCATGACCTTGGCGTTATTAGCACCACTCTCTAACCATCTGAGCTAACCGGCCCAGCATGCTGCAAAAGAGTCATTTTCCCAGCTGCACAGCTGCGTCAATATCTCAGTGATTTTGTCTGACATACGATGGCCCTTTCATAATGGGTGACGTCATAATCCTGTCTTTTGGACATCAGAGATGATGTAGTTCCATGGCCAAACAGTTGGAGATGAAATCATTTTAATTCAAGGAAGTGGGTCTTTGCTGATCTCATGTACTGACTTGTAATAGGGCCTCTTGTAGATTTGTTTCTTTTTTCAAATGAGCACTGCAGACAGATGGGAATTCAGATTTTTTGTAAGTAGAGATTAGGGGCAAGAAAGAAGATCAGCCACTGGCACCATCGCCTCTACGCTCTAACCTTCTCAATTGAACATCCTGGTCTTAAGAGCAGCACATTGAGTTCCGGAAGATAATTGCTATTTGTGCATACCTCTTTAGCAGTGAAGAAGTGTGATTGATAAAACCTTTTCGCTTGAATGTTACCCTGTTTTTGCAACCTTGAAACACACGGAAAAAAAGATTTTCCAGGCACATCCAGTGAGTAAGTACAAGAAGAGCAACCACAAAGGGACTCGACCCTTCAATCTTCCTATTTGAAGTCAGATGCTTTGTCCATTAGGTCACTTGGTCTGAACTAGGGTGGGTTTCGAAAGGTTAGGGGAGCTAGGACAGTGAGGAAGGGAGACTTGATTGTAAAACAGGACATGTGAAAACTTCACAATTGTAAAGCCCATAGACAGCGTTGAAGCATTTGTGAATGTGATGTTGTGTCAGATACTCTTTGATATCATTGTGTGCATATGTACATGCAGGAAAATGTTTCTTGTGCAAAACAGCTCAGTGAGGGTGATTGATAATAGCTTCCTTTGCTTAAGTGTCACTCTGTTCCTACGACCATGAAAAACCCGTGGAAGTTTGTACTTTCCAGGCACATCAAACAGAAAGGACTGGAAGCTCAACCACGAAGGGACTCGAACCCTCAATCTTCTGATCCGAAGTCAGACGCCTTGTCCATTAGGCCACGTGGTCGGAACCGAATCTTTCAAAGGACTGAAGCCGTGCTCATTAGACTGTGTGGTCTGAACAGAGGTTTGTTTCAGGAGGCTAGAGGAGCTGGGTGAGTGAGGAAGGGAGACTTGATTGTAAAAACGTACATGTGAATAATTTTTTGAATTGCAAAACCTGTAGACAGCGTTGAACTATCTGGGAATGTGAAATTATGTGAGTATTCTTTGATATCATTAACTAAAAAGGAAATGCGGGAAAGGTTTCTTATGCAAGACAGTTCAGTCAGCAATGTTACCTGGTTGATAACTCAAAAGGCCAGGTTTATGTAGCATGTGAAAAGCAAGCAACTGTGCAGTCAGGATTAATCTTGCCTTGGAAAGAGTTGCTTGCATCGTGCTTTTCAATGGCCAGTATGGGGATTGAACCCATGACCTTGGCGTTATTAGCACCACGCTCTAACCATCTGAGCTAACCGGCCCAGCATGCTGCAAAAGAGTCATTTTCCCAGCTGCACAGCTGCGTCAATGTCTCAGTGATTTTGTCTGAGATACGATGGCCCTTTCATAATGGGTGACGTCATAATCCTGTCTTTTGGACATCAGAGATGATGCAGTTCCATGGCCAAACAGTTGGAGATGAAATCATTTTAATTCAAGGAAGTGGGTCTTTGCTGATCTCATGTACTGACTTGTAATAGGGCCTCTTGTAGATTTGTTTCTTTTTTCAAATGAGCACTGCAGACAGATGGGAATTCAGATTTTTTGTAAGTAGAGATTAGGGGCAAGAAAGAAGATCAGCCACTGGCACCATCGCCTCTACGCTCTAACCTTCTCAATTGAACATCCTGGTCTTAAGAGCAGCACATTGAGTTCCGGAAGATAATTGCTATTTGTGCATACCTCTTTAGCAGTGAAGAAGTGTGATTGATAAAACCTTTTCGCTTGAATGTTACCCTGTTTTTGCAACCTTGAAACACACGGAAAAAAAGATTTTCCAGGCACATCCAGTGAGTAAGTACAAGAAGAGCAACCACAAAGGGACTCGACCCTTCAATCTTCCTATTTGAAGTCAGATGTTTTGTCCATTAGGTCACTTGGTCTGAACTAGGGTGGGTTTCGAAAGGTTAGGGGAGCTAGGACAGTGAGGAAGGGAGACTTGATTGTAAAACAGGACATGTGAAAACTTCACAATTGTAAAGCCCATAGACAGCGTTGAAGCATTTGTGAATGTGATGTTGTGTCAGATACTCTTCGATATCATTGTGTGCATATGTACATGCAGGAAAATGTTTCTTGTGCAAAACAGCTCAGTGAGGGTGATTGATAATAGCTTCCTTTGCTTAAGTGTCACTCTGTTCCTACAACCATGAAATACCCATGGAAGTTTGTAATTTCCAGGCACATCAAACAGCAAGGACTGGAAGCTCAGCCACGAAGCGACTCGAACCCTCAATCTTCTGATACGAAGTCAGACGCCTTGTCCATTAGGCCACGTGGTCGGAACCGAGTCTTTCAAAGGACTGAAGCCGTGCTCATTAGACTGTGTGGTCTTGATCAGAGGTTTGTTTCAGGAGGCTAGAGGAGCTGGGTGAGTGAGGAAGGGAGACTTGATTGTAAAAACGTACATGTGAATAATTTTTTGAATTGCAAAACCTGTAGACAGCGTTGAACTATCGTGGAATGTGAAATTATGTGAGTATTCTTTGATATCATTAACTAAAAAGGAAATGCGGGAAAGGTTTCTTATGCAAGACAGTTCAGTCAGCAATGTTACCTGGTTGATAACTCAAAAGGCTAGGTTTATGTAGCATGTGAAAAGCAAGAAACCGTGCAGTCAGGATTAATCTTGCCTTGGAAAGAGTTGCTTGCATCGTGCTTTTCAATGGCCAGTATGGGGATTGAACCCATGACCTTGGCGTTATTAGCACCACGCTCTAACCATCTGAGCTAACCGGCCCAGCATGCTGCAAAAGAGTCATTTTCCCAGCTGCACAGCTGCGTCAATGTCTCAGTGATTTTGTCTGAGATACGATGGCCCTTTCATAATGGGTGACGTCATGATCCTGTCTTTTGGACATCAGAGATGATGCAGTTCCATGGCCAAACAGTTGGAGATGAAATCATTTTAATTCAAGGAAGTGGGTCTTTGCTGATCTCATGTACTGACTTGTAATAGGGCCTCTTGTAGATTTGTTTCTTTTTTCAAATGAGCACTGCAGACAGATGGGAATTCAGATTTTTTGTAAGTAGAGATTAGGGGCAAGAAAGAAGATCAGCCACTGGCACCATCGCCTCTACGCTCTAACCTTCTCAATTGAACATCCTGGTCTTAAGAGCAGCACATTGAGTTCCGGAAGATAATTGCTATTTGTGCATACCTCTTTAGCAGTGAAGAAGTGTGATTGATAAAACCTTTTCGCTTGAATGTTACCCTGTTTTTGCAACCTTGAAACACACGGAAAAAAAGATTTTCCAGGCACATCCAGTGAGTAAGTACAAGAAGAGCAACCACAAAGGGACTCGACCCTTCAATCTTCCTATTTGAAGTCAGATGTTTTGTCCATTAGGTCACTTGGTCTGAACTAGGGTGGGTTTCGAAAGGTTAGGGGAGCTAGGACAGTGAGGAAGGGAGACTTGATTGTAAAACAGGACATGTGAAAACTTCACAATTGTAAAGCCCATAGACAGCGTTGAAGCATTTGTGAATGTGATGTTGTGTCAGATACTCTTCGATATCATTGTGTGCATATGTACATCCAGGAAAATGTTTCTTGTGCAAAACAGCTCAGTGAGGGTGATTGATAATAGCTTCCTTTGCTTAAGTGTCACTCTGTTCCTACGACCATGAAAAACCCGTGGAAGTTTGTACTTTCCAGGCACATCAAACAGAAAGGACTGGAAGCTCAACCACGAAGGGACTCGAACCCTCAATCTTCTGATCCGAAGTCAGACGCCTTGTCCATTAGGCCACGTGGTCGGAACCGAGTCTTTCAAAGGACTGAAGCCGTGCTCATTAGACTGTGTGGTCTGAACAGAGGTTTGTTTCAGGAGGCTAGAGGAGCTGGGTGAGTGAGGAAGGGAGACTTGATTGTAAAAACGTACATGTGAATAATTTTTTGAATTGCAAAACCTGTAGACAGCGTTGAACTATCTGGGAATGTGAAATTATGTGATTATTCTTTGATATCATTAACTAAAAAGGAAATGCGGGAAAGGTTTCTTATGCAAGACAGTTCAGTCAGCAATGTTACCTGGTTGATAACTCAAAAGGCCAGGTTTATGTAGCATGTGAAAAGCAAGCAACCGTGCAGTCAGGATTAATCTTGCCTTGGAAAGAGTTGCTTGCATCGTGCTTTTCAATGGCCAGTATGGGGATGGAACCCATGACCTTGGCGTTATTAGCACCACTCTCTAACCATCTGAGCTAACCGGCCCAGCATGCTGCAAAAGAGTCATTTTCCCAGCTGCACAGCTGCGTCAATGTCTCAGTGATTTTGTCTGAGATACGATGGCCCTTTCATAATGGGTGACGTCATAATCCTGTCTTTTGGACATCAGAGATGATGCAGTTCCATGGCCAAACAGTTGGAGATGAAATCATTTTAATTCAAGGAAGTGGGTCTTTGCTGATCTCATGTACTGACTTGTAATAGGGCCTCTTGTAGATTTGTTTCTTTTTTCAAATGAGCACTGCAGACAGATGGGAATTCAGATTTTTTGTAAGTAGAGATTAGGGGCAAGAAAGAAGATCAGCCACTGGCACCATCGCCTCTACGCTCTAACCTTCTCAATTGAACATCCTGGTCTTAAGAGCAGCACATTGAGTTCCGGAAGATAATTGCTATTTGTGCATACCTCTTTAGCAGTGAAGAAGTGTGATTGATAAAACCTTTTCGCTTGAATGTTACCCTGTTTTTGCAACCTTGAAACACACGGAAAAAAAGATTTTCCAGGCACATCCATTGAGTAAGTACAAGAAGAGCAACCACAAAGGGACTCGACCCTTCAATCTTCCTATTTGAAGTCAGATGTTTTGTCCATTAGGTCACTTGGTCTGAACTAGGGTGGGTTTCGAAAGGTTAGGGGAGCTAGGACAGTGAGGAAGGGAGACTTGATTGTAAAACAGGACATGTGAAAACTTCACAATTGTAAAGCCCATAGACAGCGTTGAAGCATTTGTGAATGTGATGTTGTGTCAGATACTCTTCGATATCATTGTGTGCATATGTACATGCAGGAAAATGTTTCTTGTGCAAAACAGCTCAGTGAGGGTGATTGATAATAGCTTCCTTTGCTTAAGTGTCACTCTGTTCCTACAACCATGAAATACCCATGGAAGTTTGTACTTTCCAGGCACATCAAACAGCAAGTACTGGAAGCTCAACCACGAAGCGACTCGAACCCTCAATCTTCTGATACGAAGTCAGACGCCTTGTCCATTAGGCCACGTGGTCGGAACCGAGTCTTTCAAAGGACTGAAGCCGTGCTCATTAGACTGTGTGGTCTTGATCAGAGGTTTGTTTCAGGAGGCTAGAGGAGCTGGGTGAGTGAGGAAGGGAGACTTGATTGTAAAAACGTACATGTGAATAATTTTTTGAATTGCAAAACCTGTAGACAGCGTTGAACTATCTGGGAATGTGAAATTATGTGAGTATTCTTTGATATCATTAACTAAAAAGGAAATGCGGGAAAGATTTCTTATGCAAGACAGTTCAGTCAGCAATGTTACCTGGTTGATAACTCAAAAGGCCAGGTTTATGTAGCATGTGAAAAGCAAGCAACCGTGCAGTCAGGATTAATCTTGCATTGGAAAGAGTTGCTTGCATCGTGCTTTTCAATGGCCAGTATGGGGATTGAACCCATGACCTTGGCGTTATTAGCACCACGCTCTAACCATCTGAGCTAACCGGCCCAGCATGCTGCAAAAGAGTCATTTTCCCAGCTGCACAGCTGCGTCAATGTCTCAGTGATTTTGTCTGAGATACGATGGCCCTTTCATAATGGGTGACGTCATAATCCTGTCTTTTGGACATCAGAGATGATGCAGTTCCATGGCCAAACAGTTGGAGATGAAATCATTTTAATTCAAGGAAGTGGGTCTTTGCTGATCTCATGTACTGACTTGTAATAGGGCCTCTTGTAGATTTGTTTCTTTTTTCAAATGAGCACTGCAGACAGATGGGAATTCAGATTTTTTGTAAGTAGAGATTAGGGGCAAGAAAGAAGATCAGCCACTGGCACCATCGCCTCTACGCTCTAACCTTCTCAATTGAACATCCTGGTCTTAAGAGCAGCACATTGAGTTCCGGAAGATAATTGCTATTTGTGCATACCTCTTTAGCAGTGAAGAAGTGTGATTGATAAAACCTTTTCGCTTGAATGTTACCCTGTTTTTGCAACCTTGAAACACACGGAAAAAAAGATTTTCCAGGCACATCCAGTGAGTAAGTACAAGAAGAGCAACCACAAAGGGACTCGACCCTTCAATCTTCCTATTTGAAGTCAGATGTTTTGTCCATTAGGTCACTTGGTCTGAACTAGGGTGGGTTTCGAAAGGTTAGGGGAGCTAGGACAGTGAGGAAGGGAGACTTGATTGTAAAACAGGACATGTGAAAACTTCACAATTGTAAAGCCCATAGACAGCGTTGAAGCATTTGTGAATGTGATGTTGTGTCAGATACTCTTCGATATCATTGTGTGCATATGTACATGCAGGAAAATGTTTCTTGTGCAAAACAGCTCAGTGAGGGTGATTGATAATAGCTTCCTTTGCTTAAGTGTCACTCTGTTCCTACAACCATGAAATACCCATGGAAGTTTGTAATTTCCAGGCACATCAAACAGCAAGGACTGGAAGCTCAACCACGAAGCGACTCGAACCCTCAATCTTCTGATACGAAGTCAGACGCCTTGTCCATTAGGCCACGTGGTCGGAACCGAGTCTTTCAAAGGACTGAAGCCGTGCTCATTAGACTGTGTGGTCTTGATCAGAGGTTTGTTTCAGGAGGCTAGAGGAGCTGGGTGAGTGAGGAAGGGAGACTTGATTGTAAAAACGTACATGTGAATAATTTTTTGAATTGCAAAACCTGTAGACAGCGTTGAACTATCGTGGAATGTGAAATTATGTGAGTATTCTTTGATATCATTAACTAAAAAGGAAATGCGGGAAAGATTTCTTATGCAAGACAGTTCAGTCAGCAATGTTACCTGGTTGATAACTCAAAAGGCCAGGTTTATGTAGCATGTGAAAAGCAAGCAACCGTGCAGTCAGGATTAATCTTGCCTTGGAAAGAGTTGCTTGCATCGTGCTTTTCAATGGCCAGTATGGGGATTGAACCCATGACCTTGGCGTTATTAGCACCACGCTCTAACCATCTGAGCTAACCGGCCCAGCATGCTGCAAAAGAGTCATTTTCCCAGCTGCACAGCTGCGTCAATGTCTCAGTGATTTTGTCTGAGATACGATGGCCCTTTCATAATGGGTGACGTCATAATCCTGTCTTTTGGACATCAGAGATGATGCAGTTCCATGGCCAAACAGTTGGAGATGAAATCATTTTAATTCAAGGAAGTGGGTCTTTGCTGATCTCATGTACTGACTTGTAATAGGGCCTCTTGTAGATTTGTTTCTTTTTTCAAATGAGCACTGCAGACAGATGGGAATTCAGATTTTTTGTAAGTAGAGATTAGGGGCAAGAAAGAAGATCAGCCACTGGCACCATCGCCTCTACGCTCTAACCTTCTCAATTGAACATCCTGGTCTTAAGAGCAGCACATTGAGTTCCGGAAGATAATTGCTATTTGTGCATACCTCTTTAGCAGTGAAGAAGTGTGATTGATAAAACCTTTTCGCTTGAATGTTACCCTGTTTTTGCAACCTTGAAACACACGGAAAAAAAGATTTTCCAGGCACATCCAGTGAGTAAGTACAAGAAGAGCAACCACAAAGGGACTCGACCCTTCAATCTTCCTATTTGAAGTCAGATGCTTTGTCCATTAGGTCACTTGGTCTGAACTAGGGTGGGTTTCGAAAGGTTAGGGGAGCTAGGACAGTGAGGAAGGGAGACTTGATTGTAAAACAGGACATGTGAAAACTTCACAATTGTAAAGCCCATAGACAGCGTTGAAGCATTTGTGAATGTGATGTTGTGTCAGATACTCTTCGATATCATTGTGTGCATATGTACATGCAGGAAAATGTTTCTTGTGCAAAACAGCTCAGTGAGGGTGATTGATAATAGCTTCCTTTGCTTAAGTGTCACTCTGTTCCTACGACCATGAAAAACCCGTGGAAGTTTGTACTTTCCAGGCACATCAAACAGAAAGGACTGGAAGCTCAACCACGAAGGGACTCGAACCCTCAATCTTCTGATCCGAAGTCAGACGCCTTGTCCATTAGGCCACGTGGTCGGAACCGAGTCTTTCAAAGGACTGAAGCCGTGCTCATTAGACTGTGTGGTCTGAACAGAGGTTTGTTTCAGGAGGCTAGAGGAGCTGGGTGAGTGAGGAAGGGAGACTTGATTGTAAAAACGTACATGTGAATAATTTTTTGAATTGCAAAACCTGTAGACAGCGTTGAACTATCTGGGAATGTGAAATTATGTGAGTATTCTTTGATATCATTAACTAAAAAGGAAATGCGGGAAAGGTTTCTTATGCAAGACAGTTCAGTCAGCAATGTTACCTGGTTGATAACTCAAAAGGCCAGGTTTATGTAGCATGTGAAAAGCAAGCAACCGTGCAGTCAGGATTAATCTTGCCTTGGAAAGAGTTGCTTGCATCGTGCTTTTCAATGGCCAGTATGGGGATGGAACCCATGACCTTGGCGTTATTAGCACCACTCTCTAACCATCTGAGCTAACCGGCCCAGCATGCTGCAAAATAGTCATTTTCCCAGCTGCACAGCTGCGTCAATGTCTCAGTGATTTTGTCTGAGATACGATGGCCCTTTCATAATGGGTGACGTCATAATCCTGTCTTTTGGACATCAGAGATGATGCAGTTCCATGGCCAAACAGTTGGAGATGAAATCATTTTAATTCAAGGAAGTGGGTCTTTGCTGATCTCATGTACTGACTTGTAATAGGGCCTCTTGTAGATTTGTTTCTTTTTTCAAATGAGCACTGCAGACAGATGGGAATTCAGATTTTTTGTAAGTAGAGATTAGGGGCAAGAAAGAAGATCAGCCACTGGCACCATCGCCTCTACGCTCTAACCTTCTCAATTGAACATCCTGGTCTTAAGAGCAGCACATTGAGTTCCGGAAGATAATTGCTATTTGTGCATACCTCTTTAGCAGTGAAGAAGTGTGATTGATAAAACCTTTTCGCTTGAATGTTACCCTGTTTTTGCAACCTTGAAACACACGGAAAAAAAGATTTTCCAGGCACATCCAGTGAGTAAGTACAAGAAGAGCAACCACAAAGGGACTCGACCCTTCAATCTTCCTATTTGAAGTCAGATGCTTTGTCCATTAGGTCACTTGGTCTGAACTAGGGTGGGTTTCGAAAGGTTAGGGGAGCTAGGACAGTGAGGAAGGGAGACTTGATTGTAAAACAGGACATGTGAAAACTTCACAATTGTAAAGCCCATAGACAGCGTTGAAGCATTTGTGAATGTGATGTTGTGTCAGATACTCTTCGATATCATTGTGTGCATATGTACATGCAGGAAAATGTTTCTTGTGCAAAACAGCTCAGTGAGGGTGATTGATAATAGCTTCCTTTGCTTAAGTGTCACTCTGTTCCTACGACCATGAAAAACCCGTGGAAGTTTGTACTTTCCAGGCACATCAAACAGAAAGGACTGGAAGCTCAACCACGAAGGGACTCGAACCCTCAATCTTCTGATCCGAAGTCAGACGCCTTGTCCATTAGGCCACGTGGTCGGAACCGAGTCTTTCAAAGGACTGAAGCCGTGATCATTAGACTGTGTGGTCTGAACAGAGGTTTGTTTCAGGAGGCTAGAGGAGCTGGGTGAGTGAGGAAGGGAGACTTGATTGTAAAAACGTACATGTGAATAATTTTTTGAATTGCAAAACCTGTAGACAGCGTTGAACTATCTGGGAATGTGAAATTATGTGAGTATTCTTTGATATCATTAACTAAAAAGGAAATGCGGGAAAGGTTTCTTATGCAAGACAGTTCAGTCAGCAATGTTACCTGGTTGATAACTCAAAAGGCCAGGTTTATGTAGCATGTGAAAAGCAAGCAACCGTGCAGTCAGGATTAATCTTGCCTTGGAAAGAGTTGCTTGCATCGTGCTTTTCAATGGCCAGTATGGGGATGGAACCCATGACCTTGGTGTTATTAGCACCACTCTCTAACCATCTGAGCTAACCGGCCCAGCATGCTGCAAAAGAGTCATTTTCCCAGGTGCACAGCTGCGTCAATGTCTCAGTGATTTTGTCTGAGATACGATGGCCCTTTCATAATGGGTGACGTCATAATCCTGTCTTTTGGACATCAGAGATGATGCAGTTCCATGGCCAAACAGTTGGAGATGAAATCATTTTAATTCAAGGAAGTGGGTCTTTGCTGATCTCATGTACTGACTTGTAATAGGGCCTCTTGTAGATTTGTTTCTTTTTTCAAATGAGCACTGCAGACAGATGGGAATTCAGATTTTTTGTAAGTAGAGATTAGGGGCAAGAAAGAAGATCAGCCACTGGCACCATCGCCTCTACGCTCTAACCTTCTCAATTGAACATCCTGGTCTTAAGAGCAGCACATTGACTTCCGGAAGATAATTGCTATTTGTGCATACCTCTTTAGCAGTGAAGAAGTGTGATTGATAAAACCTTTTCGCTTGAATGTTACCCTGTTTTTGCAACCTTGAAACACACGGAAAAAAAGATTTTCCAGGCACATCCAGTGAGTAAGTACAAGAAGAGCAACCACAAAGGGACTCGACCCTTCAATCTTCCTATTTGAAGTCAGATGCTTTGTCCATTAGGTCACTTGGTCTGAACTAGGGTGGGTTTCGAAAAGTTAGGGGATCTATGACAGTGAGGAAGGGAGACTTGATTGTAAAACAGGACATGTGAAAACTTCACAATTGTAAAGCCCATAGACAGCGTTGAAGCATTTGTGAATGTGATGTTGTGTCAGATACTCTTCGATATCATTGTGTGCATAGGTACATGCAGGAAAATGTTTCTTGTGCAAAACAGCTCAGTGAGGGTGATTGATAATAGCTTCCTTTGCTTAAGTGTCACTCTGTTCCTACAACCATGAAAAACCCATGGAAGTTTGTAATTTCCAGGCACATCAAACAGCAAGGACTGGAAGCTCAACCACGAAGCGACTCGAACCCTCAATCTTCTGATACGAAGTCAGACGCCTTGTCCATTAGGCCACGTGGTCGGAACCGAGTCTTTCAAAGGACTGAAGCCGTGCTCATTAGACTGTGTGGTCTTGATCAGAGGTTTGTTTCAGGAGGCTAGAGGAGCTGGGTGAGTGAGGAAGGGAGACTTGATTGTAAAAACGTACATGTGAATAATTTTTTGAATTGCAAAACCTGTAGACAGCGTTGAACTATCTGGGAATGTGAAATTATGTGAGTATTCTTTGATATCATTAACTAAAAAGGAAATGCGGGAAAGGTTTCTTATGCAAGACAGTTCAGTCAGCAATGTTACCTGGTTGATAACTCAAAAGGCCAGGTTTATGTAGCATGTGAAAAGCAAGCAACCGTGCAGTCAGGATTAATCTTGCCTTGGAAAGAGTTGCTTGCATCGTGCTTTTCAATGGCCAGTATGGGGATTGAACCCATGACCTTGGCGTTATTAGCACCACGCTCTAACCATCTGAGCTAACCGGCCCAGCATGCTGCAAAAGAGTCATTTTCCCAGCTGCACAGCTGCGTCAATGTCTCAGTGATTTTGTCTGAGATACGATGGCCCTTTCATAATGGGTGATGTCATAATCCTGTCTTTTGGACATCAGAGATGATGCAGTTCCATGGCCAAACAGTTGGAGATGAAATCATTTTAATTCAAGGAAGTGGGTCTTTGCTGATCTCATGTACTGACTTGTAATAGGGCCTCTTGTAGATTTGTTTCTTTTTTCAAATGAGCACTGCAGACAGATGGGAATTCAGATTTTTTGTAAGTAGAGATTAGGGGCAAGAAAGAAGATCAGCCACTGGCACCATCGCCTCTACGCTCTAACCTTCTCAATTGAACATCCTGGTCTTAAGAGCAGCACATTGAGTTCCGGAAGATAATTGCTATTTGTGCATACCTCTTTAGCAGTGAAGAAGTGTGATTGATAAAACCTTTTCGCTTGAATGTTACCCTGTTTTTGCAACCTTGAAACACACGGAAAAAAAGATTTTCCAGGCACATCCAGTGAGTAAGTACAAGAAGAGCAACCACAAAGGGACTCGACCCTTCAATCTTCCGATTTGAAGTCAGATGCTTTGTCCATTAGGTCACTTGGTCTGAACTAGGGTGGGTTTCGAAAGGTTAGGGGAGCTAGGACAGTGAGGAAGGGAGACTTGATTGTAAAACAGGACATGTGAAAACTTCACAATTGTAAAGCCCATAGACAGCGTTGAAGCATTTGTGAATGTGATGTTGTGTCAGATACTCTTCGATATCATTGTGTGCATAAGTACATGCAGGAAAATGTTTCCTGTGCAAAACAGCTCAGTGAGGGTGATTGATAATAGCTTCCTTTGCTTAAGTGTCACTCTGTTCCTACAACCATGAAAAACCCATGGAAGTTCCAGGCACATCAAACTGCAAGGACTGGAAGCTCAACCACGAAGCGACTCGAACCCTCAATCTTCTGATACGAAGTCAGACGCCTTGTCCATTAGGCCACGTGGTCGGAACCGAGTCTTTCAAAGGACTGAAGCCGTGCTCATTAGACTGTGTGGTCTGAACAGAGGTTTGTTTCAGGAGGCTAGAGGAGCTGGGTGAGTGAGGAAGGGAGACTTGATTGTAGAAACGTACATGTGAATAATTTTTTGAATTGCAAAACCTGTAGACAGCGTTGAACTATCTGGGAATGTGAAATTATGTGAGTATTCTTTGATATCATTAACTAAAAAGGAAATGCGGGAAAGGTTTCTTATGCAAGACAGTTTAGTCAGCAATGTTACCTGGTTGATAACTCAAAAGGCCAGGTTTATGTAGCATGTGAAAAGCAAGCAACCGTGCAGTCAGGATTAATCTTGCCTTGGAAAGAGTTGCTTGCATCGTGCTTTTCAATGGCCAGTATGGGGATTGAACCCATGACCTTGGCGTTATTAGCACCACGCTCTAACCATCTGAGCTAACCGGCCCAGCATGCTGCAAAAGAGTCATTTTCCCAGGTGCACAGCTGCGTCAATGTCTCAGTGATTTTGTCTGAGATACGATGGCCCTTTCATAATGGGTGACGTCATAATCCTGTCTTTTGGACATCAGAGATGATGCAGTTCCATGGCCAAACAGTTGGAGATGAAATCATTTTAATTCAAGGAAGTGGGTCTTTGCTGATCTCATGTACTGACTTGTAATAGGGCCTCTTGTAGATTTGTTTCTTTTTTCAAATGAGCACTGCAGACAGATGGGAATTCAGATTTTTTGTAAGTAGAGATTAGGGGCAAGAAAGAAGATCAGCCACTGGCACCATCGCCTCTACGCTCTAACCTTCTCAATTGAACATCCTGGTCTTAAGAGCAGCACATTGACTTCCGGAAGATAATTGCTATTTGTGCATACCTCTTTAGCAGTGAAGAAGTGTGATTGATAAAACCTTTTCGCTTGAATGTTACCCTGTTTTTGCAACCTTGAAACACACGGAAAAAAAGATTTTCCAGGCACATCCAGTGAGTAAGTACAAGAAGAGCAACCACAAAGGGACTCGACCCTTCAATCTTCCTATTTGAAGTCAGATGCTTTGTCCATTAGGTCACTTGGTCTGAACTAGGGTGGGTTTCGAAAAGTTAGGGGATCTATGACAGTGAGGAAGGGAGACTTGATTGTAAAACAGGACATGTGAAAACTTCACAATTGTAAAGCCCATAGACAGCGTTGAAGCATTTGTGAATGTGATGTTGTGTCAGATACTCTTCGATATCATTGTGTGCATAGGTACATGCAGGAAAATGTTTCTTGTGCAAAACAGCTCAGTGAGGGTGATTGATAATAGCTTCCTTTGCTTAAGTGTCACTCTGTTCCTACAACCATGAAAAACCCATGGAAGTTTGTAATTTCCAGGCACATCAAACAGCAAGGACTGGAAGCTCAACCACGAAGCGACTCGAACCCTCAATCTTCTGATACGAAGTCAGACGCCTTGTCCATTAGGCCACGTGGTCGGAACCGAGTCTTTCAAAGGACTGAAGCCGTGCTCATTAGACTGTGTGGTCTTGATCAGAGGTTTGTTTCAGGAGGCTAGAGGAGCTGGGTGAGTGAGGAAGGGAGACTTGATTGTAAAAACGTACATGTGAATAATTTTTTGAATTGCAAAACCTGTAGACAGCGTTGAACTATCTGGGAATGTGAAATTATGTGAGTATTCTTTGATATCATTAACTAAAAAGGAAATGCGGGAAAGGTTTCTTATGCAAGACAGTTCAGTCAGCAATGTTACCTGGTTGATAACTCAAAAGGCCAGGTTTATGTAGCATGTGAAAAGCAAGCAACCGTGCAGTCAGGATTAATCTTGCCTTGGAAAGAGTTGCTTGCATCGTGCTTTTCAATGGCCAGTATGGGGATTGAACCCATGACCTTGGCGTTATTAGCACCACGCTCTAACCATCTGAGCTAACCGGCCCAGCATGCTGCAAAAGAGTCATTTTCCCAGCTGCACAGCTGCGTCAATGTCTCAGTGATTTTGTCTGAGATACGATGGCCCTTTCATAATGGGTGATGTCATAATCCTGTCTTTTGGACATCAGAGATGATGCAGTTCCATGGCCAAACAGTTGGAGATGAAATCATTTTAATTCAAGGAAGTGGGTCTTTGCTGATCTCATGTACTGACTTGTAATAGGGCCTCTTGTAGATTTGTTTCTTTTTTCAAATGAGCACTGCAGACAGATGGGAATTCAGATTTTTTGTAAGTAGAGATTAGGGGCAAGAAAGAAGATCAGCCACTGGCACCATCGCCTCTACGCTCTAACCTTCTCAATTGAACATCCTGGTCTTAAGAGCAGCACATTGAGTTCCGGAAGATAATTGCTATTTGTGCATACCTCTTTAGCAGTGAAGAAGTGTGATTGATAAAACCTTTTCGCTTGAATGTTACCCTGTTTTTGCAACCTTGAAACACACGGAAAAAAAGATTTTCCAGGCACATCCAGTGAGTAAGTACAAGAAGAGCAACCACAAAGGGACTCGACCCTTCAATCTTCCGATTTGAAGTCAGATGCTTTGTCCATTAGGTCACTTGGTCTGAACTAGGGTGGGTTTCGAAAGGTTAGGGGAGCTAGGACAGTGAGGAAGGGAGACTTGATTGTAAAACAGGACATGTGAAAACTTCACAATTGTAAAGCCCATAGACAGCGTTGAAGCATTTGTGAATGTGATGTTGTGTCAGATACTCTTCGATATCATTGTGTGCATAAGTACATGCAGGAAAATGTTTCCTGTGCAAAACAGCTCAGTGAGGGTGATTGATAATAGCTTCCTTTGCTTAAGTGTCACTCTGTTCCTACAACCATGAAAAACCCATGGAAGTTCCAGGCACATCAAACTGCAAGGACTGGAAGCTCAACCACGAAGCGACTCGAACCCTCAATCTTCTGATACGAAGTCAGACGCCTTGTCCATTAGGCCACGTGGTCGGAACCGAGTCTTTCAAAGGACTGAAGCCGTGCTCATTAGACTGTGTGGTCTGAACAGAGGTTTGTTTCAGGAGGCTAGAGGAGCTGGGTGAGTGAGGAAGGGAGACTTGATTGTAGAAACGTACATGTGAATAATTTTTTGAATTGCAAAACCTGTAGACAGCGTTGAACTATCTGGGAATGTGAAATTATGTGAGTATTCTTTGATATCATTAACTAAAAAGGAAATGCGGGAAAGGTTTCTTATGCAAGACAGTTTAGTCAGCAATGTTACCTGGTTGATAACTCAAAAGGCCAGGTTTATGTAGCATGTGAAAAGCAAGCAACCGTGCAGTCAGGATTAATCTTGCCTTGGAAAGAGTTGCTTGCATCGTGCTTTTCAATGGCCAGTATGGGGATTGAACCCATGACCTTGGCGTTATTAGCACCACGCTCTAACCATCTGAGCTAACCGGCCCAGCATGCTGCAAAAGAGTCATTTTCCCAGGTGCACAGCTGCGTCAATGTCTCAGTGATTTTGTCTGAGATACGATGGCCCTTTCATAATGGGTGACGTCATAATCCTGTCTTTTGGACATCAGAGATGATGCAGTTCCATGGCCAAACAGTTGGAGATGAAATCATTTTAATTCAAGGAAGTGGGTCTTTGCTGATCTCATGTACTGACTTGTAATAGGGCCTCTTGTAGATTTGTTTCTTTTTTCAAATGAGCACTGCAGACAGATGGGAATTCAGATTTTTTGTAAGTAGAGATTAGGGGCAAGAAAGAAGATCAGCCACTGGCACCATCGCCTCTACGCTCTAACCTTCTCAATTGAACATCCTGGTCTTAAGAGCAGCACATTGACTTCCGGAAGATAATTGCTATTTGTGCATACCTCTTTAGCAGTGAAGAAGTGTGATTGATAAAACCTTTTCGCTTGAATGTTACCCTGTTTTTGCAACCTTGAAACACACGGAAAAAAAGATTTTCCAGGCACATCCAGTGAGTAAGTACAAGAAGAGCAACCACAAAGGGACTCGACCCTTCAATCTTCCTATTTGAAGTCAGATGCTTTGTCCATTAGGTCACTTGGTCTGAACTAGGGTGGGTTTCGAAAAGTTAGGGGATCTATGACAGTGAGGAAGGGAGACTTGATTGTAAAACAGGACATGTGAAAACTTCACAATTGTAAAGCCCATAGACAGCGTTGAAGCATTTGTGAATGTGATGTTGTGTCAGATACTCTTCGATATCATTGTGTGCATAGGTACATGCAGGAAAATGTTTCTTGTGCAAAACAGCTCAGTGAGGGTGATTGATAATAGCTTCCTTTGCTTAAGTGTCACTCTGTTCCTACAACCATGAAAAACCCATGGAAGTTTGTAATTTCCAGGCACATCAAACAGCAAGGACTGGAAGCTCAACCACGAAGCGACTCGAACCCTCAATCTTCTGATACGAAGTCAGACGCCTTGTCCATTAGGCCACGTGGTCGGAACCGAGTCTTTCAAAGGACTGAAGCCGTGCTCATTAGACTGTGTGGTCTTGATCAGAGGTTTGTTTCAGGAGGCTAGAGGAGCTGGGTGAGTGAGGAAGGGAGACTTGATTGTAAAAACGTACATGTGAATAATTTTTTGAATTGCAAAACCTGTAGACAGCGTTGAACTATCTGGGAATGTGAAATTATGTGAGTATTCTTTGATATCATTAACTAAAAAGGAAATGCGGGAAAGGTTTCTTATGCAAGACAGTTCAGTCAGCAATGTTACCTGGTTGATAACTCAAAAGGCCAGGTTTATGTAGCATGTGAAAAGCAAGCAACCGTGCAGTCAGGATTAATCTTGCCTTGGAAAGAGTTGCTTGCATCGTGCTTTTCAATGGCCAGTATGGGGATTGAACCCATGACCTTGGCGTTATTAGCACCACGCTCTAACCATCTGAGCTAACCGGCCCAGCATGCTGCAAAAGAGTCATTTTCCCAGCTGCACAGCTGCGTCAATGTCTCAGTGATTTTGTCTGAGATACGATGGCCCTTTCATAATGGGTGATGTCATAATCCTGTCTTTTGGACATCAGAGATGATGCAGTTCCATGGCCAAACAGTTGGAGATGAAATCATTTTAATTCAAGGAAGTGGGTCTTTGCTGATCTCATGTACTGACTTGTAATAGGGCCTCTTGTAGATTTGTTTCTTTTTTCAAATGAGCACTGCAGACAGATGGGAATTCAGATTTTTTGTAAGTAGAGATTAGGGGCAAGAAAGAAGATCAGCCACTGGCACCATCGCCTCTACGCTCTAACCTTCTCAATTGAACATCCTGGTCTTAAGAGCAGCACATTGAGTTCCGGAAGATAATTGCTATTTGTGCATACCTCTTTAGCAGTGAAGAAGTGTGATTGATAAAACCTTTTCGCTTGAATGTTACCCTGTTTTTGCAACCTTGAAACACACGGAAAAAAAGATTTTCCAGGCACATCCAGTGAGTAAGTACAAGAAGAGCAACCACAAAGGGACTCGACCCTTCAATCTTCCGATTTGAAGTCAGATGCTTTGTCCATTAGGTCACTTGGTCTGAACTAGGGTGGGTTTCGAAAGGTTAGGGGAGCTAGGACAGTGAGGAAGGGAGACTTGATTGTAAAACAGGACATGTGAAAACTTCACAATTGTAAAGCCCATAGACAGCGTTGAAGCATTTGTGAATGTGATGTTGTGTCAGATACTCTTCGATATCATTGTGTGCATAAGTACATGCAGGAAAATGTTTCCTGTGCAAAACAGCTCAGTGAGGGTGATTGATAATAGCTTCCTTTGCTTAAGTGTCACTCTGTTCCTACAACCATGAAAAACCCATGGAAGTTCCAGGCACATCAAACTGCAAGGACTGGAAGCTCAACCACGAAGCGACTCGAACCCTCAATCTTCTGATACGAAGTCAGACGCCTTGTCCATTAGGCCACGTGGTCGGAACCGAGTCTTTCAAAGGACTGAAGCCGTGCTCATTAGACTGTGTGGTCTGAACAGAGGTTTGTTTCAGGAGGCTAGAGGAGCTGGGTGAGTGAGGAAGGGAGACTTGATTGTAGAAACGTACATGTGAATAATTTTTTGAATTGCAAAACCTGTAGACAGCGTTGAACTATCTGGGAATGTGAAATTATGTGAGTATTCTTTGATATCATTAACTAAAAAGGAAATGCGGGAAAGGTTTCTTATGCAAGACAGTTTAGTCAGCAATGTTACCTGGTTGATAACTCAAAAGGCCAGGTTTATGTAGCATGTGAAAAGCAAGCAACCGTGCAGTCAGGATTAATCTTGCCTTGGAAAGAGTTGCTTGCATCGTGCTTTTCAATGGCCAGTATGGGGATTGAACCCATGACCTTGGCGTTATTAGCACCACGCTCTAACCATCTGAGCTAACCGGCCCAGCATGCTGCAAAAGAGTCATTTTCCCAGGTGCACAGCTGCGTCAATGTCTCAGTGATTTTGTCTGAGATACGATGGCCCTTTCATAATGGGTGACGTCATAATCCTGTCTTTTGGACATCAGAGATGATGCAGTTCCATGGCCAAACAGTTGGAGATGAAATCATTTTAATTCAAGGAAGTGGGTCTTTGCTGATCTCATGTACTGACTTGTAATAGGGCCTCTTGTAGATTTGTTTCTTTTTTCAAATGAGCACTGCAGACAGATGGGAATTCAGATTTTTTGTAAGTAGAGATTAGGGGCAAGAAAGAAGATCAGCCACTGGCACCATCGCCTCTACGCTCTAACCTTCTCAATTGAACATCCTGGTCTTGAGAGCAGCACATTGAGTTCCGGAAGATAATTGCTATTTGTGCATACCTCTTTAGCAGTGAAGAAGTGTGATTGATAAAACCTTTTCGCTTGAATGTTACCCTGTTTCTGCAACCTTGAAACACACGGAAAAAAAGATTTTCCAGGCACATCCATTGAGTAAGTACAAGAAGAGCAACCACAAAGGAACTCGACCCTTCAATCTTCCTATTTGAAGTCAGATGCTTTGTCCATTAGGTCACTTGGTCTGAACTAGGGTGGGTTTCGAAAGGTTAGGGGAACTAGGACAGTGAGGAAGGGAGACTTGATTGTAAAACAGGACATGTGAAAACTTCACAATTGTAAAGCCCATAGACAGCGTTGAAGCATTTGTGAATGTGATGTTGTGTCAGATACTCTTCGATATCATTGTGTGCATAAGTACATGCAGGAAAATGTTTCTTGTGCAAAACAGCTCAGTGAGGGTGATTGATAATAGCTTCCTTTGCTTAAGTGTCACTCTGTTCCTACAACCATGAAAAACCCATGGAAGTTTGTACTTTCCAGGCACATCAAACAGCAAGGACTGGAAGCTCAACCACGAAGCGACTCGAACCCTCAATCTTCTGATCCGAAGTCAGACGCCTTGTCCATTAGGCCACGTGGTCGGAACCGAGTCTTTCAAAGGACTGGAGCCGTGCTCATTAGACTGTGTGGTCTGAACAGAGGTTTGTTTCAGGAGGCTAGAGGAGCTGGGTGAGTGAGGAAGGGAGACTTGATTGTAAAAACGTACATGTGAATAATTTTTTGAATTGCAAAACCTGTAGACAGCGTTGAACTATCTGGGAATGTGAAATTATGTGAGTATTCTTTGATATCATTAACTAAAAAGGAAATGCGGGAAAGGTTTCTTATGCAAGACAGTTTAGTCAGCAATGTTACCTGGTTGATAACTCAAAAGGCCAGGTTTATGTAGCATGTGAAAAGCAAGCAACCGTGCAGTCAGGATTAATCTTGCCTTGGAAAGAGTTGCTTGCATCGTGCTTTTCAATGGCCAGTATGGGGATTGAACCCATGACCTTGGCGTTATTAGCACCACGCTCTAACCATCTGAGCTAACCGGCCCAGCATGCTGCAAAAGAGTCATTTTCCCAGCTGCACAGCTGCGTCAATGTCTCAGTGATTTTGTCTGAGATACGATGGCCCTTTCATAATGGGTGACGTCATAATCCTGTCTTTTGGACATCAGAGATGATGCAGTTCCATGGCCAAACAGTTGGAGATGAAATCATTTTAATTCAAGGAAGTGGGTCTTTGCTGATCTCATGTACTGACTTGTAATAGGGCCTCTTGTAGATTTGTTTCTTTTTTCAAATGAGCACTGCAGACAGATGGGAATTCAGATTTTTTGTAAGTAGAGATTAGGGGCAAGAAAGAAGATCAGCCACTGGCACCATCGCCTCTACGCTCTAACCTTCTCAATTGAACATCCTGGTCTTAAGAGCAGCACATTGAGTTCCGGAAGATAATTGCTATTTGTGCATACCTCTTTAGCAGTGAAGAAGTGTGATTGATAAAACCTTTTCGCTTGAATGTTACCCTGTTTTTGCAACCTTGAAACACACGGAAAAAAAGATTTTCCAGGCACATCCAGTGAGTAAGTACAAGAAGAGCAACCACAAAGGGACTCGACCCTTCAATCTTCCGATTTGAAGTCAGATGCTTTGTCCATTAGGTCACTTGGTCTGAACTAGGGTGGGTTTCGAAAGGTTAGGGGAGCTAGGACAGTGAGGAAGGGAGACTTGATTGTAAAACAGGACATGTGAAAACTTCACAATTGTAAAGCCCATAGACAGCGTTGAAGCATTTGTGAATGTGATGTTGTGTCAGATACTCTTCGATATCATTGTGTGCATAAGTACATGCAGGAAAATGTTTCCTGTGCAAAACAGCTCAGTGAGGGTGATTGATAATAGCTTCCTTTGCTTAAGTGTCACTCTGTTCCTACAACCATGAAAAACCCATGGAAGTTCCAGGCACATCAAACTGCAAGGACTGGAAGCTCAACCACGAAGCGACTCGAACCCTCAATCTTCTGATACGAAGTCAGACGCCTTGTCCATTAGGCCACGTGGTCGGAACCGAGTCTTTCAAAGGACTGAAGCCGTGCTCATTAGACTGTGTGGTCTGAACAGAGGTTTGTTTCAGGAGGCTAGAGGAGCTGGGTGAGTGAGGAAGGGAGACTTGATTGTAGAAACGTACATGTGAATAATTTTTTGAATTGCAAAACCTGTAGACAGCGTTGAACTATCTGGGAATGTGAAATTATGTGAGTATTCTTTGATATCATTAACTAAAAAGGAAATGCGGGAAAGGTTTCTTATGCAAGACAGTTTAGTCAGCAATGTTACCTGGTTGATAACTCAAAAGGCCAGGTTTATGTAGCATGTGAAAAGCAAGCAACCGTGCAGTCAGGATTAATCTTGCCTTGGAAAGAGTTGCTTGCATCGTGCTTTTCAATGGCCAGTATGGGGATTGAACCCATGACCTTGGCGTTATTAGCACCACGCTCTAACCATCTGAGCTAACCGGCCCAGCATGCTGCAAAAGAGTCATTTTCCCAGGTGCACAGCTGCGTCAATGTCTCAGTGATTTTGTCTGAGATACGATGGCCCTTTCATAATGGGTGACGTCATAATCCTGTCTTTTGGACATCAGAGATGATGCAGTTCCATGGCCAAACAGTTGGAGATGAAATCATTTTAATTCAAGGAAGTGGGTCTTTGCTGATCTCATGTACTGACTTGTAATAGGGCCTCTTGTAGATTTGTTTCTTTTTTCAAATGAGCACTGCAGACAGATGGGAATTCAGATTTTTTGTAAGTAGAGATTAGGGGCAAGAAAGAAGATCAGCCACTGGCACCATCGCCTCTACGCTCTAACCTTCTCAATTGAACATCCTGGTCTTGAGAGCAGCACATTGAGTTCCGGAAGATAATTGCTATTTGTGCATACCTCTTTAGCAGTGAAGAAGTGTGATTGATAAAACCTTTTCGCTTGAATGTTACCCTGTTTCTGCAACCTTGAAACACACGGAAAAAAAGATTTTCCAGGCACATCCATTGAGTAAGTACAAGAAGAGCAACCACAAAGGAACTCGACCCTTCAATCTTCCTATTTGAAGTCAGATGCTTTGTCCATTAGGTCACTTGGTCTGAACTAGGGTGGGTTTCGAAAGGTTAGGGGAACTAGGACAGTGAGGAAGGGAGACTTGATTGTAAAACAGGACATGTGAAAACTTCACAATTGTAAAGCCCATAGACAGCGTTGAAGCATTTGTGAATGTGATGTTGTGTCAGATACTCTTCGATATCATTGTGTGCATAAGTACATGCAGGAAAATGTTTCTTGTGCAAAACAGCTCAGTGAGGGTGATTGATAATAGCTTCCTTTGCTTAAGTGTCACTCTGTTCCTACAACCATGAAAAACCCATGGAAGTTTGTACTTTCCAGGCACATCAAACAGCAAGGACTGGAAGCTCAACCACGAAGCGACTCGAACCCTCAATCTTCTGATCCGAAGTCAGACGCCTTGTCCATTAGGCCACGTGGTCGGAACCGAGTCTTTCAAAGGACTGGAGCCGTGCTCATTAGACTGTGTGGTCTGAACAGAGGTTTGTTTCAGGAGGCTAGAGGAGCTGGGTGAGTGAGGAAGGGAGACTTGATTGTAAAAACGTACATGTGAATAATTTTTTGAATTGCAAAACCTGTAGACAGCGTTGAACTATCTGGGAATGTGAAATTATGTGAGTATTCTTTGATATCATTAACTAAAAAGGAAATGCGGGAAAGGTTTCTTATGCAAGACAGTTTAGTCAGCAATGTTACCTGGTTGATAACTCAAAAGGCCAGGTTTATGTAGCATGTGAAAAGCAAGCAACCGTGCAGTCAGGATTAATCTTGCCTTGGAAAGAGTTGCTTGCATCGTGCTTTTCAATGGCCAGTATGGGGATTGAACCCATGACCTTGGCGTTATTAGCACCACGCTCTAACCATCTGAGCTAACCGGCCCAGCATGCTGCAAAAGAGTCATTTTCCCAGCTGCACAGCTGCGTCAATGTCTCAGTGATTTTGTCTGAGATACGATGGCCCTTTCATAATGGGTGACGTCATAATCCTGTCTTTTGGACATCAGAGATGATGCAGTTCCATGGCCAAACAGTTGGAGATGAAATCATTTTAATTCAAGGAAGTGGGTCTTTGCTGATCTCATGTACTGACTTGTAATAGGGCCTCTTGTAGATTTGTTTCTTTTTTCAAATGAGCACTGCAGACAGATGGGAATTCAGATTTTTTGTAAGTAGAGATTAGGGGCAAGAAAGAAGATCAGCCACTGGCACCATCGCCTCTACGCTCTAACCTTCTCAATTGAACATCCTGGTCTTAAGAGCAGCACATTGAGTTCCGGAAGATAATTGCTATTTGTGCATACCTCTTTAGCAGTGAAGAAGTGTGATTGATAAAACCTTTTCGCTTGAATGTTACCCTGTTTTTGCAACCTTGAAACACACGGAAAAAAAGATTTTCCAGGCACATCCAGTGAGTAAGTACAAGAAGAGCAACCACAAAGGGACTCGACCCTTCAATCTTCCTATTTGAAGTCAGATGCTTTGTCCATTAGGTCACTTGGTCTGAACTAGGGTGGGTTTCGAAAGGTTAGGGGAGCTAGGACAGTGAGGAAGGGAGACTTGATTGTAAAACAGGACATGTGAAAACTTCACAATTGTAAAGCCCATAGACAGCGTTGAAGCATTTGTGAATGTGATGTTGTGTCAGATACTCTTCGATATCATTGTGTGCATATGTACATGCAGGAAAATGTTTCTTGTGCAAAACAGCTCAGTGAGGGTGATTGATAATAGCTTCCTTTGCTTAAGTGTCACTCTGTTCCTACGACCATGAAAAACCCATGGAAGTTTGTACTTTCCAGGCACATCAAACAGAAAGGACTGGAAGCTCAACAACGAAGGGACTCGAACCCTCAATCTTCTGATCCGAAGTCAGACGCCTTGTCCATTAGGCCACGTGGTCGGAAACGAGTCTTTCAAAGGACTGAAGCCGTGCTCATTAGACTGTGTGGTCTGAACAGAGGTTTGTTTCAGGAGGCTAGAGGAGCTGGGTGAGTGAGGAAGGGAGACTTGATTGTAAAAACGTACGTGTGAATAATTTTTTGAATTGCAAAACCTGTAGACAGCGTTGAACTATCTGGGAATGTGAAATTATGTGAGTATTCTTTGATATCATTAACTAAAAAGGAAATGCGGGAAAGGTTTCTTATGCAAGACAGTTCAGTCAGCAATGTTACCTGGTTGATAACTCAAAAGGCCAGGTTTATGTAGCATGTGAAAAGCAAGCAACCGTGCAGTCAGGATTAATCTTGCCTTGGAAAGAGTTGCTTGCATCGTGCTTTTCAATGGCCTGTATGGGGATGGAACCCATGACCTTGGCGTTATTAGCACCACTCTCTAACCATCTGAGCTAACCGGCCCAGCATGCTGCAACAGAGTCATTTTCCCAGCTGCACAGCTGCGTCAATGTCTCAGTGATTTTGTCTGACATACGATGGCCCTTTCATAATGGGTGACGTCATAATCCTGTCTTTTGGACATCAGAGATGATGTAGTTCCATGGCCAAACAGTTGGAGATGAAATCATTTTAATTCAAGGAAGTGGGTCTTTGCTGATCTCTTGTACTGACTTGTAATAGGGCCTCTTGTAGATTTGTTTCTTTTTTCAAATGATCACTGCAGACAGATGGGAATTCAGATTTTTTGTAAGTAGAGATTAGGGGCAAGAAAGAAGATCAGCCACTGGCACCATCGCCTCTACGCTCTAACCTTCTCAATTGAACATCCTGGTCTTAAGAGCAGCACATTGAGTTCCGGAAGATAATTGCTATTTGTGCATACCTCTTTAGCAGTGAAGAAGTGTGATTGATAAAACCTTTTCGCTTGAATGTTACCCTGTTTTTGCAAAATTGAAACACACGGAAAAAAAGATTTTCCAGGCACATCCAGTGAGTAAGTACAAGAAGAGCAACCACAAAGGGACTCGACCCTTCAATCTTCCTATTTGAAGTCAGATGCTTTGTCCATTAGGTCACTTGGTCTGAACTAGGGTGGGTTTCGAAAGGTTAGGGGAGCTAGGACAGTGAGGAAGGGAGACTTGATTGTAAAACAGGACATGTGAAAACTTCACAATTGTAAAGCCCATAGACAGCGTTGAAGCATTTGTGAATGTGATGTTGTGTCAGATACTCTTCGATATCATTGTGTGCATAAGTACATGCAGGAAAATGTTTCTTGTGCAAAACAGCTCAGTGAGGGTGATTGATAATAGCTTCCTTTGCTTAAGTGTCACTCTGTTCCTACAACCATGAAATACCCATGGAAGTTTGTAGTTTCCAGGCACATCAAACAGCAAGGACTGGAAGCTCAACCACGAAGCGACTCGAACCCTCACTCTTCTGATACGAAGTGAGACGCCTTGTCCATTAGGCCACGTGGTCGGAACCGAGTCTTTCAAAGGACTGAAGCCGTGCTCATTAGACTGTGTGGTCTTGATCAGAGGTTTGTTTCAGGAGGCTAGAGGAGCTGGGTGAGTGAGGAAGGGAGACTTGATTGTAAAAACGTACATGTGAATAATTTTTTGAATTGCAAAACCTGTAGACAGCGTTGAACTATCGTGGAATGTGAAATTATGTGAGTATTCTTTGATATCATTTACTAAAAAGGAAATGCGGGAAAGGTTTCTTATGCAAGACAGTTCAGTCAGCAATGTTACTTGGTTGATAACTCAAAAGGCCAGGTTTATGTAGCATGTGAAAAGCAAGCAACCGTGCAGTCAGGATTAATCTTGCCTTGGAAAGAGTTGCTTGCATCGTGCTTTTCAATGGCCAGTATGGGGATGGAACCCATGACCTTGGCGTTATTAGCACCACTCTCTAACCATCTGAGCTAACCGGCCCAGCATGCTGCAAAAGAGTCATTTTCCCAGCTGCACAGCTGCGTCAATGTCTCAGTGATTTTGTCTGACATACGATGGCCCTTTCATAATGGGTGACGTCATAATCCTGTCTTTTGGACATCAGAGATGATGCAGTTCCATGGCCAAACAGTTGGAGATGAAATCATTTTAATTCAAGGAAGTGGGTCTTTGCTGATCTCATGTACTGACTTGTAATAGGGCCTCTTGTAGATTTGTTTCTTTTTTCAAATGAGCACTGCAGACAGATGGGAATTCAGATTTTTTGTAAGTAGAGATTAGGGGCAAGAAAGAAGATCAGCCACTGGCACCATCGCCTCTACGCTCTAACCTTCTCAATTGAACATCCTGGTCTTAAGAGCAGCACATTGACTTCCGGAAGATAATTGCTATTTGTGCATACCTCTTTAGCAGTGAAGAAGTGTGATTGATAAAACCTTTTCGCTTGAATGTTACCCTGTTTCTGCAACCTTGAAACACACGGAAAAAAAGATTTTCCAGGCACATCCATTGAGTAAGTACAAGAAGAGCAACCACAAAGGGACTCGACCCTTCAATCTTCCTATTTGAAGTCAGATGCTTTGTCCATTAGGTCACTTGGTCTGAACTAGGGTGGGTTTCGAAAGGTTAGGGGAGCTAGGACAGTGAGGAAGGGAGACTTGATTGTAAAACAGGACATGTGAAAACTTCACAATTGTAAAGCCCATAGACAGCGTTGAAGCATTTGTGAATGTGATGTTGTGTCAGATACTCTTCGATATCATTGTGTGCATAAGTACATGCAGGAAAATGTTTCTTGTGCAAAACAGCTCAGTGAGGGTGATTGATAATAGCTTCCTTTGCTTAAGTGTCACTCTGTTCCTACAACCATGAAAAACCCATGGAAGTTTGTACTTTCCAGGCACATCAAACAGCAAGGACTGGAAGCTCAACCACGAAGCGACTCGAACCCTCAATCTTCTGATCCGAAGTCAGACGCCTTGTCCATTAGGCCACGTGGTCGGAACCGAGTCTTTCAAAGGACTGGAGCCGTGCTCATTAGACTGTGTGGTCTGAACAGAGGTTTGTTTCAGGAGGCTAGAGGAGCTGGGTGAGTGAGGAAGGGAGACTTGATTGTAAAAACGTACATGTGAATAATTTTTTGAATTGCAAAACCTGTAGACAGCGTTGAACTATCTGGGAATGTGAAATTATGTGAGTATTCTTTGATATCATTAACTAAAAAGGAAATGCGGGAAAGGTTTCTTATGCAAGACAGTTTAGTCAGCAATGTTACCTGGTTGATAACTCAAAAGGCCAGGTTTATGTAGCATGTGAAAAGCAAGCAACCGTGCAGTCAGGATTAATCTTGCCTTGGAAAGAGTTGCTTGCATCGTGCTTTTCAATGGCCAGTATGGGGATTGAACCCATGACCTTGGCGTTATTAGCACCACGCTCTAACCATCTGAGCTAACCGGCCCAGCATGCTGCAAAAGAGTCATTTTCCCAGGTGCACAGCTGCGTCAATGTCTCAGTGATTTTGTCTGAGATACGATGGCCCTTTCATAATGGGTGACGTCATAATCCTGTCTTTTGGACATCAGAGATGATGCAGTTCCATGGCCAAACAGTTGGAGATGAAATCATTTTAATTCAAGGAAGTGGGTCTTTGCTGATCTCATGTACTGACTTGTAATAGGGCCTCTTGTAGATTTGTTTCTTTTTTCAAATGAGCACTGCAGACAGATGGGAATTCAGATTTTTTGTAAGTAGAGATTAGGGGCAAGAAAGAAGATCAGCCACTGGCACCATCGCCTCTACGCTCTAACCTTCTCAATTGAACATCCTGGTCTTAAGAGCAGCACATTGACTTCCGGAAGATAATTGCTATTTGTGCATACCTCTTTAGCAGTGAAGAAGTGTGATTGATAAAACCTTTTGGCTTGAATGTTACCCAGTTTTTGCAACCTTGAAACACACGGAAAAAAAGATTTTCCAGGCACATCCAGTGAGTAAGTACAAGAAGAGCAACCACAAAGGGACTCGACCCTTCAATCTTCCTATTTGAAGTCAGATGCTTTGTCCATTAGGTCACTTGGTCTGAACTAGGGTGGGTTTCGAAAGGTTAGGGGAGCTAGGACAGTGAGGAAGGGAGACTTGATTGTAAAACAGGACATGTGAAAACTTCACAATTGTAAAGCCCATAGACAGCGTTGAAGCATTTGTGAATGTGATGTTGTGTCAGATACTCTTCGATATCATTGTGTGCATAAGTACATGCAGGAAAATGTTTCTTGTGCAAAACAGCTCAGTGAGGGTGATTGATAATAGCTTCCTTTGCTTAAGTGTCACTCTGTTCCTACAACCATGAAAAACCCATGGAAGTTTGTACTTTCCAGGCACATCAAACAGCAAGGACTGGAAGCTCAACCACGAAGCGACTCGAACCCTCAATCTTCTGATCCGAAGTCAGACGCCTTGTCCATTAGGCCACGTGGTCGGAACCGAGTCTTTCAAAGGACTGGAGCCGTGCTCATTAGACTGTGTGGTCTGAACAGAGGTTTGTTTCAGGAGGCTAGAGGAGCTGGGTGAGTGAGGAAGGGAGACTTGATTGTAAAAACGTACATGTGAATAATTTTTTGAATTGCAAAACCTGTAGACAGCGTTGAACTATCTGGGAATGTGAAATTATGTGAGTATTCTTTGATATCATTAACTAAAAAGGAAATGCGGGAAAGGTTTCTTATGCAAGACAGTTTAGTCAGCAATGTTACCTGGTTGATAACTCAAAAGGCCAGGTTTATGTAGCATGTGAAAAGCAAGCAACCGTGCAGTCAGGATTAATCTTGCCTTGGAAAGAGTTGCTTGCATCGTGCTTTTCAATGGCCAGTATGGGGATTGAACCCATGACCTTGGCGTTATTAGCACCACGCTCTAACCATCTGAGCTAACCGGCCCAGCATGCTGCAAAAGAGTCATTTTCCCAGGTGCACAGCTGCGTCAATGTCTCAGTGATTTTGTCTGAGATACGATGGCCCTTTCATAATGGGTGACGTCATAATCCTGTCTTTTGGACATCAGAGATGATGCAGTTCCATGGCCAAACAGTTGTAGATGAAATCATTTTAATTGAAGGAAGTGGGTCTTTGCTGATCTCATGTACTGACTTGTAATAGGGCCTCTTGTAGATTTGTTTCTTTTTTCAAATGAGCACTGCAGACAGATGGGAATTCAGATTTTTTGTAAGTAGAGATTAGGGGCAAGAAAGAAGATCAGCCACTGGCACCATCGCCTCTACGCTCTAACCTTCTCAATTGAACATCCTGGTCTTAAGAGCAGCACATTGAGTTCCGGAAGATAATTGCTATTTGTGCATACCTCTTTAGCAGTGAAGTGTGATTGATAAAACCTTTTCGTTTGAATGTTACCCTGTTTTTGCAACCTTGAAACACACGGAAAAAAAGATTTTCCAGGCACATCCAGTGAGTAAGTACAAGAAGAGCAACCACAAAGGGACTCGACCCTTCAATCTTCCTATTTGAAGTCAGATGCTTTGTCCATTAGGTCACTTGGTCTGAACTAGGGTGGGTTTCGAAAGGTTAGGGGAGCTAGGACAGTGAGGAAGGGAGACTTGATTGTAAAACAGGACATGTGAAAACTTCACAATTGTAAAGCCGATAGACAGCGTTGAAGCATTTGTGAATGTGATGTTGTGTCAGATACTCTTCGATATCATTGTGTGCATATGTACATGCAGGAAAATGTTTCTTGTGCAAAACAGCTCAGTGAGGGTGATTGATAATAGCTTCCTTTGCTTAAGTGTCACTCTGTTCCTACGACCATGAAAAACCCATGGAAGTTTGTACTTTCCAGGCACATCAAACAGAAAGGACTGGAAGCTCAACCACAAAGGGACTCGAACCCTCAATCTTCTGATCCGAAGTCAGACGCCTTGTCCATTAGGCCACGTGGTCGGAACCAAGTCTTTCAAAGGACTGAAGCCGTGCTCATTAGACTGTGTGGTCTGAACAGAGGTTTGTTTCAGGAGGCTAGAGGAGCTGGGTGAGTGAGGAAGGGAGACTTGATTGTAAAAACGTACATGTGAATAATTTTTTGAATTGCAAAACCTGTAGACAGCGTTGAACTATCTGGGAATGTGAAATTATGTGAGTATTCTTTGATATCATTAACTAAAAAGGAAATGCGGGAAAGGTTTCTTATGCAAGACAGTTCAGTCAGCAATGTTACCTGGTTGATAACTCAAAAGGCCAGGTTTATGTAGCATGTGAAAAGCAAGCAACCGTGCAGTCAGGATTAATCTTGCCTTGGAAAGAGTTGCTTGCATCGTGCTTTTCAATGGCCAGTATGGGGATGGAACCCATGACCTTGGCGTTATTAGCACCACTCTCTAACCATCTGAGCTAACCGGCCCAGCATGCTGCAAAAGAGTCATTTTCCCAGCTGCACAGCTGCGTCAATGTCTCAGTGATTTTGTCTGACATACGATGGCCCTTTCATAATGGGTGACGTCATAATCCTGTCTTTTGGACATCAGAGATGATGTAGTTCCATGGCCAAACAGTTGGAAATGAAATCATTTTAATTCAAGGAAGTGGGTCTTTGCTGATCTCATGTACTGACTTGTAATAGGGCCTCTTGTAGATTTGTTTCTTTTTTCAAATGAGCACTGCAGACAGATGGGAATTCAAATTTTTTGTAAGTAGAGATTAGGGGCAAGTAAGAAGATCAGCCACTGGCACCATCGCCTCTACACTCTAACCTTCTCAATTGAACATCCTGGTCTTAAGAGCAGCAAATTTGACTTCCGCAAGATAATTGCTATTTGTGCATACCTCTTTAGCAGTGAAGAAGTGTGATTGATAAAACCTTTTCGCTTGAATGTTACCCTGTTTCTGCAACCTTGAAACACACCGAAAAAAAGATTTTCCAGGCACATCCATTGAGTAAGTACAAGAAGAGCAACCACAAAGGGACTCGACCCATCAATCTTCCTATTTGAAGTCAGATGCTTTGTCCATTAGGTCACTTGGTCTGAACTAGGGTGGGTTTCGAAAGGTTAGGGGAGCTAGGACAGTGAGGAAGGGAGACTTGATTGTAAAACAGGACATGTGAAAACTTCACAATTGTAAAGCCCATAGACAGCGTTGAAGCATTTGTGAATGTGATGTTGTGTCAGATACTCTTCGATATCATTGTGTGCATAAGTACATGCAGGAAAATGTTTCCTGTGCAAAACAGCTCAGTGAGGGTGATTGATAATAGCTTCCTTTGCTTAAGTGTCACTCTGTTCCTACAACCATGAAAAACCCATGGAAGTTTGTACTTTCCAGGCACATCAAAGAGCAAGGACTGGAAGCTCAACCACGAAGCGACTCGAACCCTCAATCTTCTGATACGAAGTCAGAGGCCTTGTCCATTAGGCCACGTGGTCGGAACCGAGTCTTTCAAAGGACTGAAGCCGTGCTCATTAGACTGTGTGGTCTGAACAGAGGTTTGTTTCAGGAGGCTAGAGGAGCTGGGTGAGTGGGGAAGGGAGACTTGATTGTAAAAACGTACATGTGAATAATTTTTTGAATTGCAAAACCTGTAGACAGCGTTGAACTATCTGGGAATGTGAAATTATGTGAGTATTCTTTGATATCATTAACTAAAAAGGAAATGCGGGAAAGGTTTCTTATGCAAGACAGTTCAGTCAGCAATGGTACCTGGTTGATAACTCAAAAGGCCAGGTTTATGTAGCATGTGAAAAGCAAGCAACCGTGCAGTCAGGATTAATCTTGCCTTGGAAAGAGTTGCTTGCATCGTGCTTTTCAATGGCCAGTATGGGGATTGAACCCATGACCTTGGCGTTATTAGCACCACACTCTAACCATCTGAGCTAACCGGCCCAGCATGCTGCAAAAGAGTCATTTTCCCAGCTGCACAGCTGCGTCAATGTCTCAGTGATTTTGTCTGAGATACGATGGCCCTTTCATAATGGGTGACGTCATAATCCTGTCTTTTGGACATCAGAGATGATGCAGTTCCATGGCCAAACAGTTGGAGATGAAATCATTTTAATTCAAGGAAGTGGGTCTTTGCTGATCTCATGTACTGACTTGTAATAGGGCCTCTTGTAGATTTGTTTCTTTTTTCAAATGAGCACTGCAGACAGATGGGAATTCAGATTTTTTGTAAGTAGAGATTAGGGGCAAGAAAGAAGATCAGCCACTGGCACCATCGCCTCTACGCTCTAACCTTCTCAATTGAACATCCTGGTCTTAAGAGCAGCACATTGACTTCCGGAAGATAATTGCTATTTGTGCATACCTCTTTAGCAGTGAAGAAGTGTGATTGATAAAACCTTTTCGCTTGAATGTTACCCTGTTTCTGCAACCTTGAAACACACGGAAAAAAAGATTTTCCAGGCACATCCATTGAGTAAGTACAAGAAGAGCAACCACAAAGGGACTCGACCCTTCAATCTTCCTATTTGAAGTCAGATGCTTTGTCCATTAGGTCACTTGGTCTGAACTAGGGTGGGTTTCGAAAGGTTAGGGGAGCTAGGACAGTGAGGAAGGGAGACTTGATTGTAAAACAGGACATGTGAAAACTTCACAATTGTAAAGCCGATAGACAGCGTTGAAGCATTTGTGAATGTGATGTTGTGTCAGATACTCTTCGATATCATTGTGTGCATAAGTACATGCAGGAAAATGTTTCTTGTGCAAAACAGCTCAGTGAGGGTGATTGATAATAGCTTCCTTTGCTTAAGTGTCACTCTGTTCCTACGACCATGAAAAACCCATGGAAGTTTGTACTTTCCAGGCACATCAAACAGAAAGGACTGGAAGCTCAACCACAAACGGACTCGAACCCTCAATCTTCTGATACGAAGTCAGACGCCTTGTCCATTAGGCCACGTGGTCGGAACCGAGTCTTTCAAAGGACTGGAGCCGTGCTCATTAGACTGTGTGGTCTGAACAGAGGTTTGTTTCAGGAGGCTAGAGGAGCTGGGTGAGTGAGGAAGGGAGACTTGATTGTAAAAACGTACATGTGAATAATTTTTTGAATTGCAAAACCTGTAGACAGCGTTGAACTATCTGGGAATGTGAAATTATGTGAGTATTCTTTGATATCATTAATTAAAAAGGAAATGCGGGAAAGGTTTCTTATGCAAGACAGTTCAGTCAGCAATGTTACCTGGTTGATAACTCAAAAGGCCAGGTTTATGTAGCATGTGAAAAGCAAGCATCCGTGCAATCAGGATTAATCTTGCCTTGGAAAGAGTTGCTTGCATCGTGCTTTTCAATGGCCAGTATGGGGATGGAACCCATAACCTTGGCGTTATTAGCACCACTCTCTAACCATCTGAGCTAACCGGCCCAGCATGCTGCAAAAGAGTCATTTTCCCAGCTGCACAGCTGCGTCAATGTCTCAGTGATTTTGTCTGACATACGATGGCCCTTTCATAATGGGTGACGTCATAATCCTGTCTTTTGGACATCAGAGATGATGTAGTTCCATGGCCAAACAGTTGGAGATGAAATCATTTTAATTCAAGGAAGTGGGTCTTTGCTGATCTCATGTACTGACTTGTAATAGGGCCTCTTGTAGATTTGTTTCTTTTTTCAAATGAGCACTGCAGACAGATGGGAATTCAGATTTTTTGTAAGTAGAGATTAGGGGCAAGAAAGAAGATCAGCCACTGGCACCATCGCCTCTACGCTCTAACCTTCTCAATTGAACATCCTGGTCTTAAGAGCAGCACATTGAGTTCCGGAAGATAATTGCTATTTGTGCATACCTCTTTAGCAGTGAAGAAGTGTGATTGATAAAACCTTTTCGCTTGAATGTTACCCTGTTTCTGCAACCTTGAAACACACCGAAAAAAAGATTTTCCAGGCACATCCATTGAGTAAGTACAAGAAGAGCAACCACAAAGGGACTCGACCCTTCAATCTTCCTATTTGAAGTCAGATGCTTTGTCCATTAGGTCACTTGGTCTGAACTAGGGTGGGTTTCGAAAGGTTAGGGGAGCTAGGACAGTGAGGAAGGGAGACTTGATTGTAAAACAGGACATGTGAAAACTTCACAATTGTAAAGCCCATAGACAGCGTTGAAGCATTTGTGAATGTGATGTTGTGTCAGATACTCTTCGATATCATTGTGTGCATAAGTACATGCAGGAAAATGTTTCCTGTGCAAAACAGCTCAGTGAGGGTGATTGATAATAGCTTCCTTTGCTTAAGTGTCACTCTGTTCCTACAACCATGAAAAACCCATGGAAGTTTGTACTTTCCAGGCACATCAAAGAGCAAGGACTGGAAGCTCAACCACGAAGCGACTCGAACCCTCAATCTTCTGATACGAAGTCAGAGGCCTTGTCCATTAGGCCACGTGGTCGGAACCGAGTCTTTCAAAGGACTGAAGCCGTGCTCATTAGACTGTGTGGTCTGAACAGAGGTTTGTTTCAGGAGGCTAGAGGAGCTGGGTGAGTGGGGAAGGGAGACTTGATTGTAAAAACGTACATGTGAATAATTTTTTGAATTGCAAAACCTGTAGACAGCGTTGAACTATCTGGGAATGTGAAATTATGTGAGTATTCTTTGATATCATTAACTAAAAAGGAAATGCGGGAAAGGTTTCTTATGCAAGACAGTTCAGTCAGCAATGGTACCTGGTTGATAACTCAAAAGGCCAGGTTTATGTAGCATGTGAAAAGCAAGCAACCGTGCAGTCAGGATTAATCTTGCCTTGGAAAGAGTTGCTTGCATCGTGCTTTTCAATGGCCAGTATGGGGATTGAACCCATGACCTTGGCGTTATTAGCACCACACTCTAACCATCTGAGCTAACCGGCCCAGCATGCTGCAAAAGAGTCATTTTCCCAGCTGCACAGCTGCGTCAATGTCTCAGTGATTTTGTCTGAGATACGATGGCCCTTTCATAATGGGTGACGTCATAATCCTGTCTTTTGGACATCAGAGATGATGCAGTTCCATGGCCAAACAGTTGGAGATGAAATCATTTTAATTCAAGGAAGTGGGTCTTTGCTGATCTCATGTACTGACTTGTAATAGGGCCTCTTGTAGATTTGTTTCTTTTTTCAAATGAGCACTGCAGACAGATGGGAATTCAGATTTTTTGTAAGTAGAGATTAGGGGCAAGAAAGAAGATCAGCCACTGGCACCATCGCCTCTACGCTCTAACCTTCTCAATTGAACATCCTGGTCTTAAGAGCAGCACATTGACTTCCGGAAGATAATTGCTATTTGTGCATACCTCTTTAGCAGTGAAGAAGTGTGATTGATAAAACCTTTTCGCTTGAATGTTACCCTGTTTCTGCAACCTTGAAACACACGGAAAAAAAGATTTTCCAGGCACATCCATTGAGTAAGTACAAGAAGAGCAACCACAAAGGGACTCGACCCTTCAATCTTCCTATTTGAAGTCAGATGCTTTGTCCATTAGGTCACTTGGTCTGAACTAGGGTGGGTTTCGAAAGGTTAGGGGAGCTAGGACAGTGAGGAAGGGAGACTTGATTGTAAAACAGGACATGTGAAAACTTCACAATTGTAAAGCCGATAGACAGCGTTGAAGCATTTGTGAATGTGATGTTGTGTCAGATACTCTTCGATATCATTGTGTGCATAAGTACATGCAGGAAAATGTTTCTTGTGCAAAACAGCTCAGTGAGGGTGATTGATAATAGCTTCCTTTGCTTAAGTGTCACTCTGTTCCTACGACCATGAAAAACCCATGGAAGTTTGTACTTTCCAGGCACATCAAACAGAAAGGACTGGAAGCTCAACCACAAACGGACTCGAACCCTCAATCTTCTGATACGAAGTCAGACGCCTTGTCCATTAGGCCACGTGGTCGGAACCGAGTCTTTCAAAGGACTGGAGCCGTGCTCATTAGACTGTGTGGTCTGAACAGAGGTTTGTTTCAGGAGGCTAGAGGAGCTGGGTGAGTGAGGAAGGGAGACTTGATTGTAAAAACGTACATGTGAATAATTTTTTGAATTGCAAAACCTGTAGACAGCGTTGAACTATCTGGGAATGTGAAATTATGTGAGTATTCTTTGATATCATTAATTAAAAAGGAAATGCGGGAAAGGTTTCTTATGCAAGACAGTTCAGTCAGCAATGTTACCTGGTTGATAACTCAAAAGGCCAGGTTTATGTAGCATGTGAAAAGCAAGCATCCGTGCAATCAGGATTAATCTTGCCTTGGAAAGAGTTGCTTGCATCGTGCTTTTCAATGGCCAGTATGGGGATGGAACCCATAACCTTGGCGTTATTAGCACCACTCTCTAACCATCTGAGCTAACCGGCCCAGCATGCTGCAAAAGAGTCATTTTCCCAGCTGCACAGCTGCGTCAATGTCTCAGTGATTTTGTCTGACATACGATGGCCCTTTCATAATGGGTGACGTCATAATCCTGTCTTTTGGACATCAGAGATGATGTAGTTCCATGGCCAAACAGTTGGAGATGAAATCATTTTAATTCAAGGAAGTGGGTCTTTGCTGATCTCATGTACTGACTTGTAATAGGGCCTCTTGTAGATTTGTTTCTTTTTTCAAATGAGCACTGCAGACAGATGGGAATTCAGATTTTTTGTAAGTAGAGATTAGGGGCAAGAAAGAAGATCAGCCACTGGCACCATCGCCTCTACGCTCTAACCTTCTCAATTGAACATCCTGGTCTTAAGAGCAGCACATTGAGTTCCGGAAGATAATTGCTATTTGTGCATACCTCTTTAGCAGTGAAGAAGTGTGATTGATAAAACCTTTTCGCTTGAATGTTACCCTGTTTTTGCAACCTTGAAACACACGGAAAAAAAGATTTTCCAGGCACATCCAGTGAGTAAGTACAAGAAGAGCAACCACAAAGGGACTCGACCCTTCAATCTTCCTATTTGAAGTCAGATGCTTTGTCCATTAGGTCACTTGGTCTGAACTAGGGTGGGTTTCGAAAGGTTAGGGGAGCTAGGACAGTGAGGAAGGGAGACTTGATTGTAAAACAGGACATGTGAAAACTTCACAATTGTAAAGCCCATAGACAGCGTTGAAGCATTTGTGAATGTGATGTTGTGTCAGATACTCTTCGATATCATTGTGTGCATATGTACATGCAGGAAAATGTTTCTTGTGCAAAACAGCTCAGTAAGGGTGATTGATAATAGCTTCCTTTGCTTAAGTGTCACTCTGTTCCTACGACCATGAAAAACCCATGGAAGTTTGTACTTTCCAGGCACATCAAACAGAAAGGACTGGAAGCTCAACCACAAAGGGACTCGAACCCTCAATCTTCTGATCCGAAGTCAGACGCCTTGTCCATTAGGCCACGTGGTCGGAACCGAGTCTTTCAAAGGACTGAAGCCGTGCTCATTAGACTGTGTGGTCTGAACAGAGGTTTGTATCAGGAGGCTAGAGGAGCTGGGTGAGTGAGGAAGGGAGACTTGATTGTAAAAACGTACATGTGAATAATTTTTTGAATTGCAAAACCTGTAGACAGCGTTGAACTATCTGGGAATGTGAAATTATGTGAGTATTCTTTGATATCATTAACTAAAAAGGAAATGCGGGAAAGGTTTCTTATGCAAGACAGTTCAGTCAGCAATGTTACCTGGTTGATAACTCAAAAGGCCAGGTTTATGTAGCATGTGAAAAGCAAGCAACCGTGCAGTCAGGATTAATCTTGCCTTGGAAAGAGTTGCTTGCATCGTGCTTTTCAATGGCCAGTATGGGGATGGAACCCATGACCTTGGCGTTATTAGCACCACTCTCTAACCATCTGAGCTAACCGGCCCAGCATGCTGCAAAAGAGTCATTTTCCCAGCTGCACAGCTGCGTCAATGTCTCAGTGATTTTGTCTGACATACGATGGCCCTTTCATAATGGGTGACGTCATAATCCTATCTTTTGGACATCAGAGATGATGTAGTTCCATGGCCAAACAGTTGGAGATGAAATCATTTTAATTCAAGGAAGTGGGTCTTTGCTGATCTCATGTACTGACTTGTAATAGGGCCTCTTGTAGATTTGTTTCTTTTTTCAAATGAGCACTGCAGACAGATGGGAATTCAAATTTTTTGTAAGTAGAGATTAGGGGCAAGAAAGAAGATCAGCCACTGGCACCATCGCCTCTACACTCTAACCTTCTCAATTGAACATCCTGGTCTTAAGAGCAGCAAATTTGACTTCCGGAAGATAATTGCTATTTGTGCATAACTCTTTAGCAGTGAAGAAGTGTGATTGATAAAACCTTTTCGCTTGAATGTTACCCTGTTTCTGCAACCTTGAAACACACGGAAAAAAAGATTTTCCAGGCACATCCATTGAGTAAGTACAAGAAGAGCAACCACAAAGGGACTCGACCCTTCAATCTTCCTATTTGAAGTCACATGCTTTGTCCATTAGGTCACTTGGTCTGAACTAGGGTGGGTTTCGAAAGGTTAGGGGAGCTAGGACAGTGAGGAAGGGAGACTTGATTGTAAAACAGGACATGTGAAAACTTCACAATTGTAAAACCGATAGACAGCGTTGAAGCATTTGTGAATGTGATGTTGTGTCAGATACTCTTCGATATCATTGTGTGCATATGTACATGCAGGAAAATGTTTCTTGTGCAAAACAGCTCAGTGAGGGTGATTGATAATAGCTTCCTTTGCTTAAGTGTCACTCTGTTCCTACGACCATGAAAAACCCATGGAAGTTTGTACTTTCCAGGCACATCAAACAGCAAGGACTGGAAGCTCAACCACGAAGGGACTCGAACCCTCAATCTTCTGATCCGAAGTCAGACGCCTTGTCCATTAGGCCACGTGGTCGGAACCGAGTCTTTCAAAGGACTGAAGCTGTGCTCATTAGACTGTGTGGTCTGAACAGAGGTTTGTTTCAGGAGGCTAGAGGAGCTGGGTGAGTGAGGAAGGGAGACTTGATTGTAAAAACGTACATGTGAATAATTTTTTGAATTGCAAAACCTGTAGACAGCGTTGAACTATCTGGGAATGTGAAATTATGTGAGTATTTTTTGATATCATTAACTGAAAAGGAAATGCGGGAAAGGTTTCTTATGCAAGACAGTTCAGTCAGCAATGTTACCTGGTTGATAACTCAAAAGGCCAGGTTTATGTAGCATGTGAAAAGCAAGCAACCGTGCAGTCAGGATTAATCTTGCCTTGGAAAGAGTTGCTTGCATCGTGCTTTTCAATGGCCAGTATGGGGATGGAACCCATGACCTTGGCGTTATTAGCACCACTCTCTAACCATCTGAGCTAACCGGCCCAGCATGCTGCAAAAGAGTCATTTTCCCAGCTGCACAGCTGCGTCAATGTCTCAGTGATTTTGTCTGACATACGATGGCCCTTTCATAATGGGTGACGTCATAATCCTGTCTTTTGGACATCAGAGATGATGTAATTCCATGGCCAAACAGTTGGAGATGAAATCATTTTAATTCAAGGAAGTGGGTCTTTGCTGATCTCATGTACTGACTTGTAATAGGGCCTCTTGTAGATTTGTTTCTTTTTTCAAATGAGCACTGCAGACAGATGGGAATTCAAATTTTTTGTAAGTAGAGATTAGGCGCAAGAAAGAAGATCAGCCACTGGCACCATCGCCTCTACGCTCTAACCTTCTCAATTGAACATCCTGGTCTTAAGAGCAGCAAATTTGACTTCCGGAAGATAATTGCTATTTGTGCATACCTCTTTAGCAGTGAAGAAGTGTGATTGATAAAACCTTTTCGCTTGAATGTTACCCTGTTTCTGCAACCTTGAAACACACGGAAAAAAAGATTTTCCAGGCACATCCATTGAGTAAGTACAAGAAGAGCAACCACAAAGGGACTCGACCCTTCAATCTTCCTATTTGAAGTCAGATGCTTTGTCCATTAGGTCACTTGGTCTGAACTAGGGTGGGTTTCGAAAGGTTAGGGGAGCTAGGACAGTGAGGAAGGGAGACTTGATTGTAAAACAGGACATGTGAAAACTTCACAATTGTAAAACCGATAGACAGCATTGAAGCATTTGTGAATGTGATGTTGTGTCAGATACTCTTCCATATCATTGTGTGCATATGTACATGCAGGAAAATGTTTCTTGTGCAAAACAGCTCAGTGAGGGTGATTGATAATAGCTTCCTTTGCTTAAGTGTCACTCTGTTCCTACGACCATGAAAAACCCATGGAAGTTTGTACTGTCCAGGCACATCAAACAGAAAGGACTGGAAGCTCAACCACGAAGGGACTCGAACCCTCAATCTTCTGATACTAAGTCAGACGCCTTGTCCATTAGGCCACGTGGTCGGAACCGAGTCTTTCAAAGGACTGAAGCCGTGCTCATTAGACTGTGTGGTCTGAACAGAGGTTTTTTCAGGAGGCTAGAGGAGCTGGGTGAGTGAGGAAGGGAGACTTGATTGTAAAAACGTACATGTGAATAATTTTTTGAATTGCAAAACCTGTAGACAGCGTTGAACTATCTGGGAATGTGAAATTATGTGAGTATTCTTTGATATCATTAACTAAAAAGGAAATGCGGGAAAGGTTTCTTATGCAAGACAGTTCAGTCAGCAATGTTACCTGGTTGATAACTCAAAAGGCCAGGTTTATGTAGCATGTGAAAAGCAAGCAACCGTGCAGTCAGGATTAATCTTGCCTTGGAAAGAGTTGCTTGCATCGTGCTTTTCAATGGCCAGTATGGGGATGGAACCCATGACCTTGGCGTTATTAGCACCACTCTCTAACCATCTGAGCTAACCGGCCCAGCATGCTGCAAAAGAGTCATTTTCCCAGCTGCACAGCTGCGTCAATGTCTCAGTGATTTTGTCTGACATACGATGGCCCTTTCATAATGGGTGACGTCATAATCCTGTCTTTTGGACATCAGAGATGATGCAGTTCCATGGCCAAACAGTTGGAGATGAAATCATTTTAATTCAAGGAAGTGGGTCTTTGCTGATCTCATGTACTGACTTGTAATAGGGCCTCTTGTAGATTTGTTTCTTTTTTCAAATGAGCACTGCAGACAGATGGGAATTCAGATTTTTTGTAAGTAGAGATTAGGGGCAAGAAAGAAGATCAGCCACTGGCACCATCGCCTCTACGCTCTAACCTTCTCAATTGAACATCCTGGTCTTAAGAGCAGCACATTGAGTTCCGGAAGATAATTGCTATTTGTGCATACCTCTTTAGCAGTGAAGAAGTGTGATTGATAAAACCTTTTCGCTTGAATGTTACCCTGTTTTTGCAACCTTGAAACACACGGAAAAAAAGATTTTCCAGGCACATCCAGTGAGTAAGTACAAGAAGAGCAACCACAAAGGGACTCGACCCTTCAATCTTCCTATTTGAAGTCAGATGCTTTGTCCATTAGGTCACTTGGTCTGAACTAGGGTGGGTTTCGAAAGGTTAGGGGAGCTAGGACAGTGAGGAAGGGAGACTTGATTGTAAAACAGGACATGTGAAAACTTCACAATTGTAAAACCGATAGACACCGTTGAAGCATTTGTGAATGTGATGTTGTGTCAGATACTCTTCCATATCATTGTGTGCATATGTACATGCAGGAAAATGTTTCTTGTGCAAAACAGCTCAGTGAGGGTGATTGATAATAGCTTCCTTTGCTTAAGTGTCACTCTGTTCCTACGACCATGAAAAACCCATGGAAGTTTGTACTTTCAAGGCACATCAAACAGAAAGGACTGGAAGCTCAACCGCAAACGGACTCGAACGCTCAATCTTCTGATCCGAAGTCAGACGCCTTGTCCATTAGGCCACGTGGTCGGAACCGAGTCTTTCAAAGGACTGGAGCCGTGCTCATTAGACTGTGTGGTCTGAACAGAGGTTTGTTTCAGGAGGCTAGAGGAGCTGGGTGAGTGAGGAAGGGAGACTTGATTGTAAAAACGTACATGTGAATAATTTTTTGAATTGCAAAACCTGTAGACAGCGTTGAACTATCTGGGAATGTGAAATTATGTGAGTATTCTTTGATATCATTAATTAAAAAGGAAATGCGGGAAAGGTTTCTTATGCAAGACAGTTCAGTCAGCAATGTTACCTGGTTGATAACTCAAAAGGCCAGGTTTATGTAGCATGTGAAAAGCAAGCAACCGTGCAGTCAGGATTAATCTTGCCTTGGAAAGAGTTGCTTGCATCGTGCTTTTCAATGGCCAGTATGGGGATGGAACCCATGACCTTGGCGTTATTAGCACCACTCTCTAACCATCTGAGCTAACCGGCCCAGCATGCTGCAAAAGAGTCATTTTCCCAGCTGCACAGCTGCGTCAATGTCTCAGTGATTTTGTCTGACATACGATGGCCCTTTCATAATGGGTGACGTCATAATCCTGTCTTTTGGACATCAGAGATGATGCAGTTCCATGGCCAAACAGTTGGAGATGAAATCATTTTAATTCAAGGAAGTGGGTCTTTGCTGATCTCATGTACTGACTTGTAATAGGGCCTCTTGTAGATTTGTTTCTTTTTTCAAATGAGCACTGCAGACAGATGGGAATTCAGATTTTTTGTAAGTAGAGATTAGGGGCAAGAAAGAAGATCAGCCACTGGCACCATCGCCTCTACGCTCTAACCTTCTCAATTGAACATCCTGGTCTTAAGAGCAGCACATTGAGTTCCGGAAGATAATTGCTATTTGTGCATACCTCTTTAGCAGTGAAGAAGTGTGATTGATAAAACCTTTTCGCTTGAATGTTACCCTGTTTTTGCAACCTTGAAACACACGGAAAAAAAGATTTTCCAGGCACATCCAGTGAGTAAGTACAAGAAGAGCAACCACAAAGGGACTCGACCCTTCAATCTTCCTATTTGAAGTCAGATGCTTTGTCCATTAGGTCACTTGGTCTGAACTAGGGTGGGTTTCGAAAAGTTAGGGGATCTAGGACAGTGAGGAAGGGAGACTTGATTGTAAAACAGGACATGTGAAAACTTCACAATTGTAAAGCCCATAGACAGCGTTGAAGCATTTGTGAATGTGATGTTGTGTCAGATACTCTTCGATATCATTGTGTGCATAAGTACATGCAGGAAAATGTTTCTTGTGCAAAACAGCTCAGTGAGGGTGATTGATAATAGCTTCCTTTGCTTAAGTGTCACTCTGTTCCTACAACCATGAAAAACCCATGGAAGTTTGTAATTTCCAGGCACATCAAACAGCAAGGACTGGAAGCTCAACCACGAAGCGACTCGAACCCTCAATCTTCTGATCCGAAGTCAGACGCCTTGTCCATTAGGCCACGTGGTCGGAACCGAGTCTTTCAAAGGACTGAAGCCGTGCTCATTAGACTGTGTGGTCTTGATCAGAGGTTTGTTTCAGGAGGCTAGAGGAGCTGGGCGAGTGAGGAAGGGAGACTTGATTGTAAAAACGTACATGTGAATAATTTTTTGAATTGCAAAACCTGTAGACAGCGTTGAACTATCTGGGAATGTGAAATTATGTGAGTATTCTTTGATATCATTAACTAAAAAGGAAATGCGGGAAAGGTTTCTTATGCAAGACAGTTCAGTCAGCAATGTTACCTGGTTGATAACTCAAAAGGCCAGGTTTATGTAGCATGTGAAAAGCAAGCAACCGTGCAGTCAGGATTAATCTTGCCTTGGAAAGAGTTGCTTGCATCGTGCTTTTCAATGGCCAGTATGGGGATGGAACCCATGACCTTGGCGTTATTAGCACCACTCTCTAACCATCTGAGCTAACCGGCCCAGCATGCTGCAAAAGAGTCATTTTCCCAGCTGCACAGCTGCGTCAATGTCTCAGTGATTTTGTCTGACATACGATGGCCCTTTCATAATGGGTGACGTCATAATCCTGTCTTTTGGACATCAGAGATGATGCAGTTCCATGGCCAAACAGTTGGAGATGAAATCATTTTAATTCAAGGAAGTGGGTCTTTGCTGATCTCATGTACTGACTTGTAATAGGGCCTCTTGTAGATTTGTTTCTTTTTTCAAATGAGCACTGCAGACAGATGGGAATTCAGATTTTTTGTAAGTAGAGATTAGGGGCAAGAAAGAAGATCAGCCACTGGCACCATCGCCTCTACGCTCTAACCTTCTCAATTGAACATCCTGGTCTTAAGAGCAGCACATTGACTTCCGGAAGATAATTGCTATTTGTGCATACCTCTTTAGCAGTGAAGAAGTGTGATTGATAAAACCTTTTCGCTTGAATGTTACCCTGTTTCTGCAACCTTGAAACACACGGAAAAAAAGATTTTCCAGGCACATCCATTGAGTAAGTACAAGAAGAGCAACCACAAAGAGACTCGACCCTTCAATCTTCCTATTTGAAGTCAGATGCTTTGTCCATTAGGTCACTTGGTCTGAACTAGGGTGGGTTTCGAAAGGTTAGGGGAGCTAGGACAGTGAGGAAGGGAGACTTGATTGTAAAACAGGACATGTGAAAACTTCACAATTGTAAAGCCCATAGACAGCGTTGAAGCATTTGTGAATGTGATGTTGTGTCAGATACTCTTCGATATCATTGTGTGCATAAGTACATGCAGGAAAATGTTTCCTGTGCAAAACAGCTCAGTGAGGGTGATTGATAATAGCTTCCTTTGCTTAAGTGTCACTCTGTTCCTACAACCATGAAAAACCCATGGAAGTTTGTACTTTCCAGGCACATCAAAGAGCAAGGACTGGAAGCTCAACCACGAAGCGACTCGAACCCTCAATCTTCTGATACGAAGTCAGAGGCCTTGTCCATTAGGCCACGTGGTCGGAACCGAGTCTTTCAAAGGACTGAAGCCGTGCTCATTAGACTGTGTGGTCTGAACAGAGGTTTGTTTCAGGAGGCTAGAGGAGCTGGGTGAGTGGGGAAGGGAGACTTGATTGTAAAAACGTACATGTGAATAATTTTTTGAATTGCAAAACCTGTAGACAGCGTTGAACTATCTGGGAATGTGAAATTATGTGAGTATTCTTTGATATCATTAACTAAAAAGGAAATGCGGGAAAGGTTTCTTATGCAAGACAGTTCAGTCAGCAATGTTACCTGGTTGATAACTCAAAAGGCCAGGTTTATGTAGCATGTGAAAAGCAAGCAACCGTGCAGTCAGGATTAATCTTGCCTTGGAAAGAGTTGCTTGCATCGTGCTTTTCAATGGCCAGTATGGGGATTGAACCCATGACCTTGGCGTTATTAGCACCACGCTCTAACCATCTGAGCTAACCGGCCCAGCATGCTGCAAAAGAGTCATTTTCCCAGCTGCACAGCTGCGTCAATGTCTCAGTGATTTTGTCTGAGATACGATGGCCCTTTCATAATGGGTGACGTCATAATCCTGTCTTTTGGACATCAGAGATGATGCAGTTCCATGGCCAAACAGTTGTAGATGAAATCATTTTAATTGAAGGAAGTGGGTCTTTGCTGATCTCATGTACTGACTTGTAATAGGGCCTCTTGTAGATTTGTTTCTTTTTTCAAATGAGCACTGCAGACAGATGGGAATTCAGATTTTTTGTAAGTAGAGATTAGGGGCAAGAAAGAAGATCAGCCACTGGCACCATCGCCTCTACGCTCTAACCTTCTCAATTGAACATCCTGGTCTTAAGAGCAGCACATTGAGTTCCGGAAGATAATTGCTATTTGTGCATACCTCTTTAGCAGTGAAGTGTGATTGATAAAACCTTTTCGTTTGAATGTTACCCTGTTTTTGCAACCTTGAAACACACGGAAAAAAAGATTTTCCAGGCACATCCAGTGAGTAAGTACAAGAAGAGCAACCACAAAGGGACTCGACCCTTCAATCTTCCTATTTGAAGTCAGATGCTTTGTCCATTAGGTCACTTGGTCTGAACTAGGGTGGGTTTCGAAAGGTTAGGGGAGCTAGGACAGTGAGGAAGGGAGACTTGATTGTAAAACAGGACATGTGAAAACTTCACAATTGTAAAGCCGATAGACAGCGTTGAAGCATTTGTGAATGTGATGTTGTGTCAGATACTCTTCGATATCATTGTGTGCATATGTACATGCAGGAAAATGTTTCTTGTGCAAAACAGCTCAGTGAGGGTGATTGATAATAGCTTCCTTTGCTTAAGTGTCACTCTGTTCCTACGACCATGAAAAACCCGTGGAAGTTTGTACTTTCCAGGCACATCAAACAGAAAGGACTGGAAGCTCAACCACGAAGGGACTCGAACCCTCAATCTTCTGATCCGAAGTCAGACGCCTTGACCATTAGGCCACGTGGTCGGAACCAAGTCTTTCAAAGGACTGAAGCCGTGCTCATTAGACTGTGTGGTCTGAACAGAGGTTTGTTTCAGGAGGCTAGAGGAGCTGGGTGAGTGAGGAAGGGAGACTTGATTGTAAAAACGTACATGTGAATAATTTTTTGAATTGCAAAACCTGTAGACAGCGTTGAACTATCTGGGAATGTGAAATTATGTGAGTATTCTTTGATATCATTAACTAAAAAGGAAATGCGGGAAAGGTTTCTTATGCAAGACAGTTCAGTCAGCAATGTTACCTGGTTGATAACTCAAAAGGCCAGGTTTATGTAGCATGTGAAAAGCAAGCAACTGTGCAGTCAGGATTAATCTTGCCTTGGAAAGAGTTGCTTGCATCGTGCTTTTCAATGGCCAGTATGGGGATTGAACCCATGACCTTGGCGTTATTAGCACCACGCTCTAACCATCTGAGCTAACCGGCCCAGCATGCTGCAAAAGAGTCATTTTCCCAGCTGCACAGCTGCGTCAATGTCTCAGTGATTTTGTCTGAGATACGATGGCCCTTTCATAATGGGTGACGTCATAATCCTGTCTTTTGGACATCAGAGATGATGCAGTTCCATGGCCAAACAGTTGGAGATGAAATCATTTTAATTCAAGGAAGTGGGTCTTTGCTGATCTCATGTACTGACTTGTAATAGGGCCTCTTGTAGATTTGTTTCTTTTTTCAAATGAGCACTGCAGACAGATGGGAATTCAGATTTTTTGTAAGTAGAGATTAGGGGCAAGAAAGAAGATCAGCCACTGGCACCATCGCCTCTACGCTCTAACCTTCTCAATTGAACATCCTGGTCTTAAGAGCAGCACATTGAGTTCCGGAAGATAATTGCTATTTGTGCATACCTCTTTAGCAGTGAAGAAGTGTGATTGATAAAACCTTTTCGCTTGAATGTTACCCTGTTTCTGCAACCTTGAAACACACGGAAAAAAAGATTTTCCAGGCACATCCATTGAGTAAGTACAAGAAGAGCAACTACAAAGGGACTCGACCCTTCAATCTTCCTATTTGAAGTCAGATGCTTTGTCCATTAGGTCACTTGGTCTGAACTAGGGTGGGTTTCGAAAGGTTAGGGGAGCTAGGACAGTGAGGAAGGGAGACTTGATTGTAAAACAGGACATGTGAAAACTTCACAATTGTAAAGCCGATAGACAGCGTTGAAGCATTTGTGAATGTGATGTTGTGTCAGATACTCTTCGATATCATTGTGTGCATAAGTACATGCAGGAAAATGTTTCTTGTGCAAAACAGCTCAGTGAGGGTGATTGATAATAGCTCCCTTTGCTTAAGTGTCACTCTGTTCCTACAACCATGAAAAACCCATGGAAGTTTGTACTTTCCAGGCACATCAAACAGCAAGGACTGGAAGCTCAACCACGAAGCGACTCGAACCCTCAATCTTCTGATCCGAAGTCAGACGCCTTGTCCATTAGGCCACGTGGTCGGAACCGAGTCTTTCAAAGGACTGGAGCCGTGCTCATTAGACTGTGTGGTCTGAACAGAGGTTTGTTTCAGGAGGCTAGAGGAGCTGGGTGAGTGAGGAAGGGAGACTTGATTGTAAAAACGTACATGTGAATAATTTTTTGAATTGCAAAACCTGTAGACAGCGTTGAACTATCTGGGAATGTGAAATTATGTGAGTATTCTTTGATATCATTAACTAAAAAGGAAATGCGGGAAAGGTTTCTTATGCAAGACAGTTTAGTCAGCAATGTTACCTGGTTGATAACTCAAAAGGCCAGGTTTATGTAGCATGTGAAAAGCAAGCAACCGTGCAGTCAGGATTAATCTTGCCTTGGAAAGAGTTGCTTGCATCGTGCTTTTCAATGGCCAGTATGGGGATTGAACCCATGACCTTGGCGTTATTAGCACCACGCTCTAACCATCTGAGCTAACCGGCCCAGCATGCTGCAAAAGAGTCATTTTCCCAGGTGCACAGCTGCGTCAATGTCTCAGTGATTTTGTCTGAGATACGATGGCCCTTTCATAATGGGTGACGTCATAATCCTGTCTTTTGGACATCAGAGATGATGCAGTTCCATGGCCAAACAGTTGTAGATGAAATCATTTTAATTGAAGGAAGTGGGTCTTTGCTGATCTCATGTACTGACTTGTAATAGGGCCTCTTGTAGATTTGTTTCTTTTTTCAAATGAGCACTGCAGACAGATGGGAATTCAGATTTTTTGTAAGTAGAGATTAGGGGCAAGAAAGAAGATCAGCCACTGGCACCATCGCCTCTACGCTCTAACCTTCTCAATTGAACATCCTGGTCTTAAGAGCAGCACATTGAGTTCCGGAAGATAATTGCTATTTGTGCATACCTCTTTAGCAGTGAAGTGTGATTGATAAAACCTTTTCGTTTGAATGTTACCCTGTTTTTGCAACCTTGAAACACACGGAAAAAAAGATTTTCCAGGCACATCCAGTGAGTAAGTACAAGAAGAGCAACCACAAAGGGACTCGACACTTCAATCTTCCTATTTGAAGTCAGATGCTTTGTCCATTAGGTCACTTGGTCTGAACTAGGGTGGGTTTCGAAAGGTTAGGGGAGCTAGGACAGTGAGGAAGGGAGACTTGATTGTAAAACAGGACATGTGAAAACTTCACAATTGTAAAGCCGATAGACAGCGTTGAAGCATTTGTGAATGTGATGTTGTGTCAGATACTCTTCGATATCATTGTGTGCATATGTACATGCAGGAAAATGTTTCTTGTGCAAAACAGCTCAGTGAGGGTGATTGATAATAGCTTCCTTTGCTTAAGTGTCACTCTGTTCCTACAACCATGAAAAACCCATGGAAGTTTGTAATTTCCAGGCACATCAAACAGCAAGGACTGGAAGCTCAACCACGAAGCGACTCGAACCCTCAATCTTCTGATCCGAAGTCAGACGCCTTGTCCATTAGGCCACGTGGTCGGAACCGAGTCTTTCAAAGGACTGAAGCCGTGCTCATTAGACTGTGTGGTCTTGATCAGAGGTTTGTTTCAGGAGGCTAGAGGAGCTGGGTGAGTGAGGAAGGGAGACTTGATTGTAAAAACGTACATGTGAATAATTTTTTGAATTGCAAAACCTGTAGACAGCGTTGAACTATCTGGGAATGTGAAATTATGTGAGTATTCTTTGATATCATTAACTAAAAAGGAAATGCGGGAAAGGTTTCTTATGCAAGACAGTTCAGTCAGCAATGTTACCTGGTTGATAACTCAAAAGGCCAGGTTTATGTAGCATGTGAAAAGCAAGCAACCGTGCAGTCAGGATTAATCTTGCCTTGGAAAGAGTTGCTTGCATCGTGCTTTTCAATGGCCAGTATGGGGATGGAACCCATGACCTTGGCGTTATTAGCACCACTCTCTAACCATCTGAGCTAACCGGCCCAGCATGCTGCAAAAGAGTCATTTTCCCAGCTGCACAGCTGCGTCAATGTCTCAGTGATTTTGTCTGACATACGATGGCCCTTTCATAATGGGTGACGTCATAATCCTGTCTTTTGGACATCAGAGATGATGCAGTTCCATGGCCAAACAGTTGGAGATGAAATCATTTTAATTCAAGGAAGTGGGTCTTTGCTGATCTCATGTACTGACTTGTAATAGGGCCTCTTGTAGATTTGTTTCTTTTTTCAAATGAGCACTGCAGACAGATGGGAATTCAGATTTTTTGTAAGTAGAGATTAGGGGCAAGAAAGAAGATCAGCCACTGGCACCATCGCCTCTACGCTCTAACCTTCTCAATTGAACATCCTGGTCTTAAGAGCAGCACATTGACTTCCGGAAGATAATTGCTATTTGTGCATACCTCTTTAGCAGTGAAGAAGTGTGATTGATAAAACCTTTTCGCTTGAATGTTACCCTGTTTCTGCAACCTTGAAACACACGGAAAAAAAGATTTTCCAGGCACATCCATTGAGTAAGTACAAGAAGAGCAACCACAAAGAGACTCGACCCTTCAATCTTCCTATTTGAAGTCAGATGCTTTGTCCATTAGGTCACTTGGTCTGAACTAGGGTGGGTTTCGAAAGGTTAGGGGAGCTAGGACAGTGAGGAAGGGAGACTTGATTGTAAAACAGGACATGTGAAAACTTCACAATTGTAAAGCCCATAGACAGCGTTGAAGCATTTGTGAATGTGATGTTGTGTCAGATACTCTTCGATATCATTGTGTGCATAAGTACATGCAGGAAAATGTTTCCTGTGCAAAACAGCTCAGTGAGGGTGATTGATAATAGCTTCCTTTGCTTAAGTGTCACTCTGTTCCTACAACCATGAAAAACCCATGGAAGTTTGTACTTTCCAGGCACATCAAAGAGCAAGGACTGGAAGCTCAACCACGAAGCGACTCGAACCCTCAATCTTCTGATACGAAGTCAGAGGCCTTGTCCATTAGGCCACGTGGTCGGAACCGAGTCTTTCAAAGGACTGAAGCCGTGCTCATTAGACTGTGTGGTCTGAACAGAGGTTTGTTTCAGGAGGCTAGAGGAGCTGGGTGAGTGGGGAAGGGAGACTTGATTGTAAAAACGTACATGTGAATAATTTTTTGAATTGCAAAACCTGTAGACAGCGTTGAACTATCTGGGAATGTGAAATTATGTGAGTATTCTTTGATATCATTAACTAAAAAGGAAATGCGGGAAAGGTTTCTTATGCAAGACAGTTCAGTCAGCAATGTTACCTGGTTGATAACTCAAAAGGCCAGGTTTATGTAGCATGTGAAAAGCAAGCAACCGTGCAGTCAGGATTAATCTTGCCTTGGAAAGAGTTGCTTGCATCGTGCTTTTCAATGGCCAGTATGGGGATTGAACCCATGACCTTGGCGTTATTAGCACCACGCTCTAACCATCTGAGCTAACCGGCCCAGCATGCTGCAAAAGAGTCATTTTCCCAGGTGCACAGCTGCGTCAATGTCTCAGTGATTTTGTCTGAGATACGATGGCCCTTTCATAATGGGTGACGTCATAATCCTGTCTTTTGGACATCAGAGATGATGCAGTTCCATGGCCAAACAGTTGTAGATGAAATCATTTTAATTGAAGGAAGTGGGTCTTTGCTGATCTCATGTACTGACTTGTAATAGGGCCTCTTGTAGATTTGTTTCTTTTTTCAAATGAGCACTGCAGACAGATGGGAATTCAGATTTTTTGTAAGTAGAGATTAGGGGCAAGAAAGAAGATCAGCCACTGGCACCATCGCCTCTACGCTCTAACCTTCTCAATTGAACATCCTGGTCTTAAGAGCAGCACATTGAGTTCCGGAAGATAATTGCTATTTGTGCATACCTCTTTAGCAGTGAAGTGTGATTGATAAAACCTTTTCGTTTGAATGTTACCCTGTTTTTGCAACCTTGAAACACACGGAAAAAAAGATTTTCCAGGCACATCCAGTGAGTAAGTACAAGAAGAGCAACCACAAAGGGACTCGACCCTTCAATCTTCCTATTTGAAGTCAGATGCTTTGTCCATTAGGTCACTTGGTCTGAACTAGGGTGGGTTTCGAAAGGTTAGGGGAGCTAGGACAGTGAGGAAGGGAGACTTGATTGTAAAACAGGACATGTGAAAACTTCACAATTGTAAAGCCGATAGACAGCGTTGAAGCATTTGTGAATGTGATGTTGTGTCAGATACTCTTCGATATCATTGTGTGCATATGTACATGCAGGAAAATGTTTCTTGTGCAAAACAGCTCAGTGAGGGTGATTGATAATAGCTTCCTTTGCTTAAGTGTCACTCTGTTCCTACGACCATGAAAAACCCATGGAAGTTTGTACTTTCCAGGCACATCAAACAGAAAGGACTGGAAGCTCAACCACGAAGGGACTCGAACCCTCAATCTTCTGATCCGAAGTCAGACGCCTTGACCATTAGGCCACGTGGTCGGAACCGAGTCTTTCAAAGGACTGAAGCCGTGCTCATTAGACTGTGTGGTCTGAACAGAGGTTTGTTTCAGGAGGCTAGAGGAGCTGGGTGAGTGAGGAAGGGAGACTTGATTGTAAAAACGTACATGTGAATAATTTTTTGAATTGCAAAACCTGTAGACAGCGTTGAACTATCTGGGAATGTGAAATTATGTGAGTATTCTTTGATATCATTAACTAAAAAGGAAATGCGGGAAAGGTTTCTTATGCAAGACAGTTCAGTCAGCAATGTTACCTGGTTGATAACTCAAAAGGCCAGGTTTATGTAGCATGTGAAAAGCAAGCAACCGTGCAGTCAGGATTAATCTTGCCTTGGAAAGAGTTGCTTGCATCGTGCTTTTCAATGGCCAGTATGGGGATGGAACCCATGACCTTGGCGTTATTAGCACCACTCTCTAACCATCTGAGCTAACCGGCCCAGCATGCTGCAAAAGAGTCATTTTCCCAGCTGCACAGCTGCGTCAATGTCTCAGTGATTTTGTCTGACATACGATGGCCCTTTCATAATGGGTGACGTCATAATCCTGTCTTTTGGACATCAGAGATGATGCAGTTCCATGGCCAAACAGTTGGAGATGAAATCATTTTAATTCAAGGAAGTGGGTCTTTGCTGATCTCATGTACTGACTTGTAATAGGGCCTCTTGTAGATTTGTTTCTTTTTTCAAATGAGCACTGCAGACAGATGGGAATTCAGATTTTTTGTAAGTAGAGATTAGGGGCAAGAAAGAAGATCAGCCACTGGCACCATCGCCTCTACGCTCTAACCTTCTCAATTGAACATCCTGGTCTTAAGAGCAGCACATTGACTTCCGGAAGATAATTGCTATTTGTGCATACCTCTTTAGCAGTGAAGAAGTGTGATTGATAAAACCTTTTCGCTTGAATGTTACCCTGTTTCTGCAACCTTGAAACACACGGAAAAAAAGATTTTCCAGGCACATCCATTGAGTAAGTACAAGAAGAGCAACCACAAAGGGACTCGACCCTTCAATCTTCCTATTTGAAGTCAGATGCTTTGTCCATTAGGTCACTTGGTCTGAACTAGGGTGGGTTTCGAAAGGTTAGGGGAGCTAGGACAGTGAGGAAGGGAGACTTGATTGTAAAACAGGACATGTGAAAACTTCACAATTGTAAAGCCGATAGACAGCGTTGAAGCATTTGTGAATGTGATGTTGTGTCAGATACTCTTCGATATCATTGTGTGCATAAGTACATGCAGGAAAATGTTTCTTGTGCAAAACAGCTCAGTGAGGGTGATTGATAATAGCTTCCTTTGCTTAAGTGTCACTCTGTTCCTACGACCATGAAAAACCCATGGAAGTTTGTACTTTCCAGGCACATCAAACAGAAAGGACTGGAAGCTCAACCACAAACGGACTCGAACCCTCAATCTTCTGATACGAAGTCAGACGCCTTGTCCATTAGGCCACGTGGTCGGAACCGAGTCTTTCAAAGGACTGGAGCCGTGCTCATTAGACTGTGTGGTCTGAACAGAGGTTTGTTTCAGGAGGCTAGAGGAGCTGGGTGAGTGAGGAAGGGAGACTTGATTGTAAAAACGTACATGTGAATAATTTTTTGAATTGCAAAACCTGTAGACAGCGTTGAACTATCTGGGAATGTGAAATTATGTGAGTATTCTTTGATATCATTAATTAAAAAGGAAATGCGGGAAAGGTTTCTTATGCAAGACAGTTCAGTCAGCAATGTTACCTGGTTGATAACTCAAAAGGCCAGGTTTATGTAGCATGTGAAAAGCAAGCATCCGTGCAATCAGGATTAATCTTGCCTTGGAAAGAGTTGCTTGCATCGTGCTTTTCAATGGCCAGTATGGGGATGGAACCCATAACCTTGGCGTTATTAGCACCACTCTCTAACCATCTGAGCTAACCGGCCCAGCATGCTGCAAAAGAGTCATTTTCCCAGCTGCACAGCTGCGTCAATGTCTCAGTGATTTTGTCTGACATACGATGGCCCTTTCATAATGGGTGACGTCATAATCCTGTCTTTTGGACATCAGAGATGATGTAGTTCCATGGCCAAACAGTTGGAGATGAAATCATTTTAATTCAAGGAAGTGGGTCTTTGCTGATCTCATGTACTGACTTGTAATAGGGCCTCTTGTAGATTTGTTTCTTTTTTCAAATGAGCACTGCAGACAGATGGGAATTCAGATTTTTTGTAAGTAGAGATTAGGGGCAAGAAAGAAGATCAGCCACTGGCACCATCGCCTCTACGCTCTAACCTTCTCAATTGAACATCCTGGTCTTAAGAGCAGCACATTGAGTTCCGGAAGATAATTGCTATTTGTGCATACCTCTTTAGCAGTGAAGAAGTGTGATTGATAAAACCTTTTCGCTTGAATGTTACCCTGTTTTTGCAACCTTGAAACACACGGAAAAAAAGATTTTCCAGGCACATCCAGTGAGTAAGTACAAGAAGAGCAACCACAAAGGGACTCGACCCTTCAATCTTCCTATTTGAAGTCAGATGCTTTGTCCATTAGGTCACTTGGTCTGAACTAGGGTGGGTTTCGAAAGGTTAGGGGAGCTAGGACAGTGAGGAAGGGAGACTTGATTGTAAAACAGGACATGTGAAAACTTCACAATTGTAAAGCCCATAGACAGCGTTGAAGCATTTGTGAATGTGATGTTGTGTCAGATACTCTTCGATATCATTGTGTGCATATGTACATGCAGGAAAATGTTTCTTGTGCAAAACAGCTCAGTAAGGGTGATTGATAATAGCTTCCTTTGCTTAAGTGTCACTCTGTTCCTACGACCATGAAAAACCCATGGAAGTTTGTACTTTCCAGGCACATCAAACAGAAAGGACTGGAAGCTCAACCACAAAGGGACTCGAACCCTCAATCTTCTGATCCGAAGTCAGACGCCTTGTCCATTAGGCCACGTGGTCGGAACCGAGTCTTTCAAAGGACTGAAGCCGTGCTCATTAGACTGTGTGGTCTGAACAGAGGTTTGTATCAGGAGGCTAGAGGAGCTGGGTGAGTGAGGAAGGGAGACTTGATTGTAAAAACGTACATGTGAATAATTTTTTGAATTGCAAAACCTGTAGACAGCGTTGAACTATCTGGGAATGTGAAATTATGTGAGTATTCTTTGATATCATTAACTAAAAAGGAAATGCGGGAAAGGTTTCTTATGCAAGACAGTTCAGTCAGCAATGTTACCTGGTTGATAACTCAAAAGGCCAGGTTTATGTAGCATGTGAAAAGCAAGCAACCGTGCAGTCAGGATTAATCTTGCCTTGGAAAGAGTTGCTTGCATCGTGCTTTTCAATGGCCAGTATGGGGATGGAACCCATGACCTTGGCGTTATTAGCACCACTCTCTAACCATCTGAGCTAACCGGCCCAGCATGCTGCAAAAGAGTCATTTTCCCAGCTGCACAGCTGCGTCAATGTCTCAGTGATTTTGTCTGACATACGATGGCCCTTTCATAATGGGTGACGTCATAATCCTATCTTTTGGACATCAGAGATGATGTAGTTCCATGGCCAAACAGTTGGAGATGAAATCATTTTAATTCAAGGAAGTGGGTCTTTGCTGATCTCATGTACTGACTTGTAATAGGGCCTCTTGTAGATTTGTTTCTTTTTTCAAATGAGCACTGCAGACAGATGGGAATTCAAATTTTTTGTAAGTAGAGATTAGGGGCAAGAAAGAAGATCAGCCACTGGCACCATCGCCTCTACACTCTAACCTTCTCAATTGAACATCCTGGTCTTAAGAGCAGCAAATTTGACTTCCGGAAGATAATTGCTATTTGTGCATAACTCTTTAGCAGTGAAGAAGTGTGATTGATAAAACCTTTTCGCTTGAATGTTACCCTGTTTCTGCAACCTTGAAACACACGGAAAAAAAGATTTTCCAGGCACATCCATTGAGTAAGTACAAGAAGAGCAACCACAAAGGGACTCGACCCTTCAATCTTCCTATTTGAAGTCACATGCTTTGTCCATTAGGTCACTTGGTCTGAACTAGGGTGGGTTTCGAAAGGTTAGGGGAGCTAGGACAGTGAGGAAGGGAGACTTGATTGTAAAACAGGACATGTGAAAACTTCACAATTGTAAAACCGATAGACAGCGTTGAAGCATTTGTGAATGTGATGTTGTGTCAGATACTCTTCGATATCATTGTGTGCATATGTACATGCAGGAAAATGTTTCTTGTGCAAAACAGCTCAGTGAGGGTGATTGATAATAGCTTCCTTTGCTTAAGTGTCACTCTGTTCCTACGACCATGAAAAACCCATGGAAGTTTGTACTTTCCAGGCACATCAAACAGCAAGGACTGGAAGCTCAACCACGAAGGGACTCGAACCCTCAATCTTCTGATCCGAAGTCAGACGCCTTGTCCATTAGGCCACGTGGTCGGAACCGAGTCTTTCAAAGGACTGAAGCTGTGCTCATTAGACTGTGTGGTCTGAACAGAGGTTTGTTTCAGGAGGCTAGAGGAGCTGGGTGAGTGAGGAAGGGAGACTTGATTGTAAAAACGTACATGTGAATAATTTTTTGAATTGCAAAACCTGTAGACAGCGTTGAACTATCTGGGAATGTGAAATTATGTGAGTATTTTTTGATATCATTAACTGAAAAGGAAATGCGGGAAAGGTTTCTTATGCAAGACAGTTCAGTCAGCAATGTTACCTGGTTGATAACTCAAAAGGCCAGGTTTATGTAGCATGTGAAAAGCAAGCAACCGTGCAGTCAGGATTAATCTTGCCTTGGAAAGAGTTGCTTGCATCGTGCTTTTCAATGGCCAGTATGGGGATGGAACCCATGACCTTGGCGTTATTAGCACCACTCTCTAACCATCTGAGCTAACCGGCCCAGCATGCTGCAAAAGAGTCATTTTCCCAGCTGCACAGCTGCGTCAATGTCTCAGTGATTTTGTCTGACATACGATGGCCCTTTCATAATGGGTGACGTCATAATCCTGTCTTTTGGACATCAGAGATGATGTAATTCCATGGCCAAACAGTTGGAGATGAAATCATTTTAATTCAAGGAAGTGGGTCTTTGCTGATCTCATGTACTGACTTGTAATAGGGCCTCTTGTAGATTTGTTTCTTTTTTCAAATGAGCACTGCAGACAGATGGGAATTCAAATTTTTTGTAAGTAGAGATTAGGCGCAAGAAAGAAGATCAGCCACTGGCACCATCGCCTCTACGCTCTAACCTTCTCAATTGAACATCCTGGTCTTAAGAGCAGCAAATTTGACTTCCGGAAGATAATTGCTATTTGTGCATACCTCTTTAGCAGTGAAGAAGTGTGATTGATAAAACCTTTTCGCTTGAATGTTACCCTGTTTCTGCAACCTTGAAACACACGGAAAAAAAGATTTTCCAGGCACATCCATTGAGTAAGTACAAGAAGAGCAACCACAAAGGGACTCGACCCTTCAATCTTCCTATTTGAAGTCAGATGCTTTGTCCATTAGGTCACTTGGTCTGAACTAGGGTGGGTTTCGAAAGGTTAGGGGAGCTAGGACAGTGAGGAAGGGAGACTTGATTGTAAAACAGGACATGTGAAAACTTCACAATTGTAAAACCGATAGACAGCATTGAAGCATTTGTGAATGTGATGTTGTGTCAGATACTCTTCCATATCATTGTGTGCATATGTACATGCAGGAAAATGTTTCTTGTGCAAAACAGCTCAGTGAGGGTGATTGATAATAGCTTCCTTTGCTTAAGTGTCACTCTGTTCCTACGACCATGAAAAACCCATGGAAGTTTGTACTGTCCAGGCACATCAAACAGAAAGGACTGGAAGCTCAACCACGAAGGGACTCGAACCCTCAATCTTCTGATACTAAGTCAGACGCCTTGTCCATTAGGCCACGTGGTCGGAACCGAGTCTTTCAAAGGACTGAAGCCGTGCTCATTAGACTGTGTGGTCTGAACAGAGGTTTTTTCAGGAGGCTAGAGGAGCTGGGTGAGTGAGGAAGGGAGACTTGATTGTAAAAACGTACATGTGAATAATTTTTTGAATTGCAAAACCTGTAGACAGCGTTGAACTATCTGGGAATGTGAAATTATGTGAGTATTCTTTGATATCATTAACTAAAAAGGAAATGCGGGAAAGGTTTCTTATGCAAGACAGTTCAGTCAGCAATGTTACCTGGTTGATAACTCAAAAGGCCAGGTTTATGTAGCATGTGAAAAGCAAGCAACCGTGCAGTCAGGATTAATCTTGCCTTGGAAAGAGTTGCTTGCATCGTGCTTTTCAATGGCCAGTATGGGGATGGAACCCATGACCTTGGCGTTATTAGCACCACTCTCTAACCATCTGAGCTAACCGGCCCAGCATGCTGCAAAAGAGTCATTTTCCCAGCTGCACAGCTGCGTCAATGTCTCAGTGATTTTGTCTGACATACGATGGCCCTTTCATAATGGGTGACGTCATAATCCTGTCTTTTGGACATCAGAGATGATGTAGTTCCATGGCCAAACAGTTGGAGATGAAATCATTTTAATTCAAGGAAGTGGGTCTTTGCTGATCTCATGTACTGACTTGTAATAGGGCCTCTTGTAGATTTGTTTCTTTTTTCAAATGAGCACTGCAGACAGATGGGAATTCAGATTTTTTGTAAGTAGAGATTAGGGGCAAGAAAGAAGATCAGCCACTGGCACCATCGCCTCTACGCTCTAACCTTCTCAATTGAACATCCTGGTCTTAAGAGCAGCACATTGAGTTCCGGAAGATAATTGCTATTTGTGCATACCTCTTTAGCAGTGAAGAAGTGTGATTGATAAAACCTTTTCGCTTGAATGTTACCCTGTTTTTGCAACCTTGAAACACACGGAAAAAAAGATTTTCCAGGCACATCCAGTGAGTAAGTACAAGAAGAGCAACCACAAAGGGACTCGACCCTTCAATCTTCCTATTTGAAGTCAGATGCTTTGTCCATTAGGTCACTTGGTCTGAACTAGGGTGGGTTTCGAAAGGTTAGGGGAGCTAGGACAGTGAGGAAGGGAGACTTGATTGTAAAACAGGACATGTGAAAACTTCACAATTGTAAAACCGATAGACACCGTTGAAGCATTTGTGAATGTGATGTTGTGTCAGATACTCTTCCATATCATTGTGTGCATATGTACATGCAGGAAAATGTTTCTTGTGCAAAACAGCTCAGTGAGGGTGATTGATAATAGCTTCCTTTGCTTAAGTGTCACTCTGTTCCTACGACCATGAAAAACCCATGGAAGTTTGTACTTTCAAGGCACATCAAACAGAAAGGACTGGAAGCTCAACCGCAAACGGACTCGAACGCTCAATCTTCTGATCCGAAGTCAGACGCCTTGTCCATTAGGCCACGTGGTCGGAACCGAGTCTTTCAAAGGACTGGAGCCGTGCTCATTAGACTGTGTGGTCTGAACAGAGGTTTGTTTCAGGAGGCTAGAGGAGCTGGGTGAGTGAGGAAGGGAGACTTGATTGTAAAAACGTACATGTGAATAATTTTTTGAATTGCAAAACCTGTAGACAGCGTTGAACTATCTGGGAATGTGAAATTATGTGAGTATTCTTTGATATCATTAATTAAAAAGGAAATGCGGGAAAGGTTTCTTATGCAAGACAGTTCAGTCAGCAATGTTACCTGGTTGATAACTCAAAAGGCCAGGTTTATGTAGCATGTGAAAAGCAAGCAACCGTGCAATCAGGATTAATCTTGCCTTGGAAAGAGTTGCTTGCATCGTGCTTTTCAATGGCCAGTATGGGGATGGAACCCATGACCTTGGCGTTATTAGCACCACTCTCTAACCATCTGAGCTAACCGGCCCAGCATGCTGCAAAAGAGTCATTTTCCCAGCTGCACAGCTGCGTCAATGTCTCAGTGATTTTGTCTGACATACGATGGCCCTTTCATAATGGGTGACGTCATAATCCTGTCTTTTGGACATCAGAGATGATGCAGTTCCATGGCCAAACAGTTGGAGATGAAATCATTTTAATTCAAGGAAGTGGGTCTTTGCTGATCTCATGTACTGACTTGTAATAGGGCCTCTTGTAGATTTGTTTCTTTTTTCAAATGAGCACTGCAGACAGATGGGAATTCAGATTTTTTGTAAGTAGAGATTAGGGGCAAGAAAGAAGATCAGCCACTGGCACCATCGCCTCTACGCTCTAACCTTCTCAATTGAACATCCTGGTCTTAAGAGCAGCACATTGAGTTCCGGAAGATAATTGCTATTTGTGCATACCTCTTTAGCAGTGAAGAAGTGTGATTGATAAAACCTTTTCGCTTGAATGTTACCCTGTTTTTGCAACCTTGAAACACACGGAAAAAAAGATTTTCCAGGCACATCCAGTGAGTAAGTACAAGAAGAGCAACCACAAAGGGACTCGACCCTTCAATCTTCCTATTTGAAGTCAGATGCTTTGTCCATTAGGTCACTTGGTCTGAACTAGGGTGGGTTTCGAAAAGTTAGGGGATCTAGGACAGTGAGGAAGGGAGACTTGATTGTAAAACAGGACATGTGAAAACTTCACAATTGTAAAGCCCATAGACAGCGTTGAAGAATTTGTGAATGTGATGTTGTGTCAGATACTCTTCGATATCATTGTGTGCATAAGTACATGCAGGAAAATGTTTCTTGTGCAAAACAGCTCAGTGAGGGTGATTGATAATAGCTTCCTTTGCTTAAGTGTCACTCTGTTCCTACAACCATGAAAAACCCATGGAAGTTTGTAATTTCCAGGCACATCAAACAGCAAGGACTGGAAGCTCAACCACGAAGCGACTCGAACCCTCAATCTTCTGATCCGAAGTCAGACGCCTTGTCCATTAGGCCACGTGGTCGGAACCGAGTCTTTCAAAGGACTGAAGCCGTGCTCATTAGACTGTGTGGTCTTGATCAGAGGTTTGTTTCAGGAGGCTAGAGGAGCTGGGCGAGTGAGGAAGGGAGACTTGATTGTAAAAACGTACATGTGAATAATTTTTTGAATTGCAAAACCTGTAGACAGCGTTGAACTATCTGGGAATGTGAAATTATGTGAGTATTCTTTGATATCATTAACTAAAAAGGAAATGCGGGAAAGGTTTCTTATGCAAGACAGTTCAGTCAGCAATGTTACCTGGTTGATAACTCAAAAGGCCAGGTTTATGTAGCATGTGAAAAGCAAGCAACCGTGCAGTCAGGATTAATCTTGCCTTGGAAAGAGTTGCTTGCATCGTGCTTTTCAATGGCCAGTATGGGGATTGAACCCATGACCTTGGCGTTATTAGCACCACTCTCTAACCATCTGAGCTAACCGGCCCAGCATGCTGCAAAAGAGTCATTTTCCCAGCTGCACAGCTGCGTCAATGTCTCAGTGATTTTGTCTGACATACGATGGCCCTTTCATAATGGGTGACGTCATAATCCTGTCTTTTGGACATCAGAGATGATGCAGTTCCATGGCCAAACAGTTGGAGATGAAATCATTTTAATTCAAGGAAGTGGGTCTTTGCTGATCTCATGTACTGACTTGTAATAGGGCCTCTTGTAGATTTGTTTCTTTTTTCAAATGAGCACTGCAGACAGATGGGAATTCAGATTTTTTGTAAGTAGAGATTAGGGGCAAGAAAGAAGATCAGCCACTGGCACCATCGCCTCTACGCTCTAACCTTCTCAATTGAACATCCTGGTCTTAAGAGCAGCACATTGACTTCCGGAAGATAATTGCTATTTGTGCATACCTCTTTAGCAGTGAAGAAGTGTGATTGATAAAACCTTTTCGCTTGAATGTTACCCTGTTTCTGCAACCTTGAAACACACGGAAAAAAAGATTTTCCAGGCACATCCATTGAGTAAGTACAAGAAGAGCAACCACAAAGAGACTCGACCCTTCAATCTTCCTATTTGAAGTCAGATGCTTTGTCCATTAGGTCACTTGGTCTGAACTAGGGTGGGTTTCGAAAGGTTAGGGGAGCTAGGACAGTGAGGAAGGGAGACTTGATTGTAAAACAGGACATGTGAAAACTTCACAATTGTAAAGCCCATAGACAGCGTTGAAGCATTTGTGAATGTGATGTTGTGTCAGATACTCTTCGATATCATTGTGTGCATAAGTACATGCAGGAAAATGTTTCCTGTGCAAAACAGCTCAGTGAGGGTGATTGATAATAGCTTCCTTTGCTTAAGTGTCACTCTGTTCCTACAACCATGAAAAACCCATGGAAGTTTGTACTTTCCAGGCACATCAAAGAGCAAGGACTGGAAGCTCAACCACGAAGCGACTCGAACCCTCAATCTTCTGATACGAAGTCAGAGGCCTTGTCCATTAGGCCACGTGGTCGGAACCGAGTCTTTCAAAGGACTGAAGCCGTGCTCATTAGACTGTGTGGTCTGAACAGAGGTTTGTTTCAGGAGGCTAGAGGAGCTGGGTGAGTGGGGAAGGGAGACTTGATTGTAAAAACGTACATGTGAATAATTTTTTGAATTGCAAAACCTGTAGACAGCGTTGAACTATCTGGGAATGTGAAATTATGTGAGTATTCTTTGATATCATTAACTAAAAAGGAAATGCGGGAAAGGTTTCTTATGCAAGACAGTTCAGTCAGCAATGTTACCTGGTTGATAACTCAAAAGGCCAGGTTTATGTAGCATGTGAAAAGCAAGCAACCGTGCAGTCAGGATTAATCTTGCCTTGGAAAGAGTTGCTTGCATCGTGCTTTTCAATGGCCAGTATGGGGATTGAACCCATGACCTTGGCGTTATTAGCACCACGCTCTAACCATCTGAGCTAACCGGCCCAGCATGCTGCAAAAGAGTCATTTTCCCAGGTGCACAGCTGCGTCAATGTCTCAGTGATTTTGTCTGAGATACGATGGCCCTTTCATAATGGGTGACGTCATAATCCTGTCTTTTGGACATCAGAGATGATGCAGTTCCATGGCCAAACAGTTGTAGATGAAATCATTTTAATTGAAGGAAGTGGGTCTTTGCTGATCTCATGTACTGACTTGTAATAGGGCCTCTTGTAGATTTGTTTCTTTTTTCAAATGAGCACTGCAGACAGATGGGAATTCAGATTTTTTGTAAGTAGAGATTAGGGGCAAGAAAGAAGATCAGCCACTGGCACCATCGCCTCTACGCTCTAACCTTCTCAATTGAACATCCTGGTCTTAAGAGCAGCACATTGAGTTCCGGAAGATAATTGCTATTTGTGCATACCTCTTTAGCAGTGAAGTGTGATTGATAAAACCTTTTCGTTTGAATGTTACCCTGTTTTTGCAACCTTGAAACACACGGAAAAAAAGATTTTCCAGGCACATCCAGTGAGTAAGTACAAGAAGAGCAACCACAAAGGGACTCGACCCTTCAATCTTCCTATTTGAAGTCAGATGCTTTGTCCATTAGGTCACTTGGTCTGAACTAGGGTGGGTTTCGAAAGGTTAGGGGAGCTAGGACAGTGAGGAAGGGAGACTTGATTGTAAAACAGGACATGTGAAAACTTCACAATTGTAAAGCCGATAGACAGCGTTGAAGCATTTGTGAATGTGATGTTGTGTCAGATACTCTTCGATATCATTGTGTGCATATGTACATGCAGGAAAATGTTTCTTGTGCAAAACAGCTCAGTGAGGGTGATTGATAATAGCTTCCTTTGCTTAAGTGTCACTCTGTTCCTACGACCATGAAAAACCCGTGGAAGTTTGTACTTTCCAGGCACATCAAACAGAAAGGACTGGAAGCTCAACCACGAAGGGACTCGAACCCTCAATCTTCTGATCCGAAGTCAGACGCCTTGACCATTAGGCCACGTGGTCGGAACCGAGTCTTTCAAAGGACTGAAGCCGTGCTCATTAGACTGTGTGGTCTGAACAGAGGTTTGTTTCAGGAGGCTAGAGGAGCTGGGTGAGTGAGGAAGGGAGACTTGATTGTAAAAACGTACATGTGAATAATTTTTTGAATTGCAAAACCTGTAGACAGCGTTGAACTATCTGGGAATGTGAAATTATGTGAGTATTCTTTGATATCATTAACTAAAAAGGAAATGCGGGAAAGGTTTCTTATGCAAGACAGTTCAGTCAGCAATGTTACCTGGTTGATAACTCAAAAGGCCAGGTTTATGTAGCATGTGAAAAGCAAGCAACTGTGCAGTCAGGATTAATCTTGCCTTGGAAAGAGTTGCTTGCATCGTGCTTTTCAATGGCCAGTATGGGGATTGAACCCATGACCTTGGCGTTATTAGCACCACGCTCTAACCATCTGAGCTAACCGGCCCAGCATGCTGCAAAAGAGTCATTTTCCCAGCTGCACAGCTGCGTCAATGTCTCAGTGATTTTGTCTGAGATACGATGGCCCTTTCATAATGGGTGACGTCATAATCCTGTCTTTTGGACATCAGAGATGATGCAGTTCCATGGCCAAACAGTTGGAGATGAAATCATTTTAATTCAAGGAAGTGGGTCTTTGCTGATCTCATGTACTGACTTGTAATAGGGCCTCTTGTAGATTTGTTTCTTTTTTCAAATGAGCACTGCAGACAGATGGGAATTCAGATTTTTTGTAAGTAGAGATTAGGGGCAAGAAAGAAGATCAGCCACTGGCACCATCGCCTCTACGCTCTAACCTTCTCAATTGAACATCCTGGTCTTAAGAGCAGCACATTGAGTTCCGGAAGATAATTGCTATTTGTGCATACCTCTTTAGCAGTGAAGAAGTGTGATTGATAAAACCTTTTCGCTTGAATGTTACCCTGTTTCTGCAACCTTGAAACACACGGAAAAAAAGATTTTCCAGGCACATCCATTGAGTAAGTACAAGAAGAGCAACTACAAAGGGACTCGACCCTTCAATCTTCCTATTTGAAGTCAGATGCTTTGTCCATTAGGTCACTTGGTCTGAACTAGGGTGGGTTTCGAAAGGTTAGGGGAGCTAGGACAGTGAGGAAGGGAGACTTGATTGTAAAACAGGACATGTGAAAACTTCACAATTGTAAAGCCGATAGACAGCGTTGAAGCATTTGTGAATGTGATGTTGTGTCAGATACTCTTCGATATCATTGTGTGCATAAGTACATGCAGGAAAATGTTTCTTGTGCAAAACAGCTCAGTGAGGGTGATTGATAATAGCTCCCTTTGCTTAAGTGTCACTCTGTTCCTACAACCATGAAAAACCCATGGAAGTTTGTACTTTCCAGGCACATCAAACAGCAAGGACTGGAAGCTCAACCACGAAGCGACTCGAACCCTCAATCTTCTGATCCGAAGTCAGACGCCTTGTCCATTAGGCCACGTGGTCGGAACCGAGTCTTTCAAAGGACTGGAGCCGTGCTCATTAGACTGTGTGGTCTGAACAGAGGTTTGTTTCAGGAGGCTAGAGGAGCTGGGTGAGTGAGGAAGGGAGACTTGATTGTAAAAACGTACATGTGAATAATTTTTTGAATTGCAAAACCTGTAGACAGCGTTGAACTATCTGGGAATGTGAAATTATGTGAGTATTCTTTGATATCATTAACTAAAAAGGAAATGCGGGAAAGGTTTCTTATGCAAGACAGTTTAGTCAGCAATGTTACCTGGTTGATAACTCAAAAGGCCAGGTTTATGTAGCATGTGAAAAGCAAGCAACCGTGCAGTCAGGATTAATCTTGCCTTGGAAAGAGTTGCTTGCATCGTGCTTTTCAATGGCCAGTATGGGGATTGAACCCATGACCTTGGCGTTATTAGCACCACGCTCTAACCATCTGAGCTAACCGGCCCAGCATGCTGCAAAAGAGTCATTTTCCCAGGTGCACAGCTGCGTCAATGTCTCAGTGATTTTGTCTGAGATACGATGGCCCTTTCATAATGGGTGACGTCATAATCCTGTCTTTTGGACATCAGAGATGATGCAGTTCCATGGCCAAACAGTTGTAGATGAAATCATTTTAATTGAAGGAAGTGGGTCTTTGCTGATCTCATGTACTGACTTGTAATAGGGCCTCTTGTAGATTTGTTTCTTTTTTCAAATGAGCACTGCAGACAGATGGGAATTCAGATTTTTTGTAAGTAGAGATTAGGGGCAAGAAAGAAGATCAGCCACTGGCACCATCGCCTCTACGCTCTAACCTTCTCAATTGAACATCCTGGTCTTAAGAGCAGCACATTGAGTTCCGGAAGATAATTGCTATTTGTGCATACCTCTTTAGCAGTGAAGTGTGATTGATAAAACCTTTTCGTTTGAATGTTACCCTGTTTTTGCAACCTTGAAACACACGGAAAAAAAGATTTTCCAGGCACATCCAGTGAGTAAGTACAAGAAGAGCAACCACAAAGGGACTCGACACTTCAATCTTCCTATTTGAAGTCAGATGCTTTGTCCATTAGGTCACTTGGTCTGAACTAGGGTGGGTTTCGAAAGGTTAGGGGAGCTAGGACAGTGAGGAAGGGAGACTTGATTGTAAAACAGGACATGTGAAAACTTCACAATTGTAAAGCCGATAGACAGCGTTGAAGCATTTGTGAATGTGATGTTGTGTCAGATACTCTTCGATATCATTGTGTGCATATGTACATGCAGGAAAATGTTTCTTGTGCAAAACAGCTCAGTGAGGGTGATTGATAATAGCTTCCTTTGCTTAAGTGTCACTCTGTTCCTACAACCATGAAAAACCCATGGAAGTTTGTAATTTCCAGGCACATCAAACAGCAAGGACTGGAAGCTCAACCACGAAGCGACTCGAACCCTCAATCTTCTGATCCGAAGTCAGACGCCTTGTCCATTAGGCCACGTGGTCGGAACCGAGTCTTTCAAAGGACTGAAGCCGTGCTCATTAGACTGTGTGGTCTTGATCAGAGGTTTGTTTCAGGAGGCTAGAGGAGCTGGGTGAGTGAGGAAGGGAGACTTGATTGTAAAAACGTACATGTGAATAATTTTTTGAATTGCAAAACCTGTAGACAGCGTTGAACTATCTGGGAATGTGAAATTATGTGAGTATTCTTTGATATCATTAACTAAAAAGGAAATGCGGGAAAGGTTTCTTATGCAAGACAGTTCAGTCAGCAATGTTACCTGGTTGATAACTCAAAAGGCCAGGTTTATGTAGCATGTGAAAAGCAAGCAACCGTGCAGTCAGGATTAATCTTGCCTTGGAAAGAGTTGCTTGCATCGTGCTTTTCAATGGCCAGTATGGGGATGGAACCCATGACCTTGGCGTTATTAGCACCACTCTCTAACCATCTGAGCTAACCGGCCCAGCATGCTGCAAAAGAGTCATTTTCCCAGCTGCACAGCTGCGTCAATGTCTCAGTGATTTTGTCTGACATACGATGGCCCTTTCATAATGGGTGACGTCATAATCCTGTCTTTTGGACATCAGAGATGATGCAGTTCCATGGCCAAACAGTTGGAGATGAAATCATTTTAATTCAAGGAAGTGGGTCTTTGCTGATCTCATGTACTGACTTGTAATAGGGCCTCTTGTAGATTTGTTTCTTTTTTCAAATGAGCACTGCAGACAGATGGGAATTCAGATTTTTTGTAAGTAGAGATTAGGGGCAAGAAAGAAGATCAGCCACTGGCACCATCGCCTCTACGCTCTAACCTTCTCAATTGAACATCCTGGTCTTAAGAGCAGCACATTGACTTCCGGAAGATAATTGCTATTTGTGCATACCTCTTTAGCAGTGAAGAAGTGTGATTGATAAAACCTTTTCGCTTGAATGTTACCCTGTTTCTGCAACCTTGAAACACACGGAAAAAAAGATTTTCCAGGCACATCCATTGAGTAAGTACAAGAAGAGCAACCACAAAGAGACTCGACCCTTCAATCTTCCTATTTGAAGTCAGATGCTTTGTCCATTAGGTCACTTGGTCTGAACTAGGGTGGGTTTCGAAAGGTTAGGGGAGCTAGGACAGTGAGGAAGGGAGACTTGATTGTAAAACAGGACATGTGAAAACTTCACAATTGTAAAGCCCATAGACAGCGTTGAAGCATTTGTGAATGTGATGTTGTGTCAGATACTCTTCGATATCATTGTGTGCATAAGTACATGCAGGAAAATGTTTCCTGTGCAAAACAGCTCAGTGAGGGTGATTGATAATAGCTTCCTTTGCTTAAGTGTCACTCTGTTCCTACAACCATGAAAAACCCATGGAAGTTTGTACTTTCCAGGCACATCAAAGAGCAAGGACTGGAAGCTCAACCACGAAGCGACTCGAACCCTCAATCTTCTGATACGAAGTCAGAGGCCTTGTCCATTAGGCCACGTGGTCGGAACCGAGTCTTTCAAAGGACTGAAGCCGTGCTCATTAGACTGTGTGGTCTGAACAGAGGTTTGTTTCAGGAGGCTAGAGGAGCTGGGTGAGTGGGGAAGGGAGACTTGATTGTAAAAACGTACATGTGAATAATTTTTTGAATTGCAAAACCTGTAGACAGCGTTGAACTATCTGGGAATGTGAAATTATGTGAGTATTCTTTGATATCATTAACTAAAAAGGAAATGCGGGAAAGGTTTCTTATGCAAGACAGTTCAGTCAGCAATGTTACCTGGTTGATAACTCAAAAGGCCAGGTTTATGTAGCATGTGAAAAGCAAGCAACCGTGCAGTCAGGATTAATCTTGCCTTGGAAAGAGTTGCTTGCATCGTGCTTTTCAATGGCCAGTATGGGGATTGAACCCATGACCTTGGCGTTATTAGCACCACGCTCTAACCATCTGAGCTAACCGGCCCAGCATGCTGCAAAAGAGTCATTTTCCCAGGTGCACAGCTGCGTCAATGTCTCAGTGATTTTGTCTGAGATACGATGGCCCTTTCATAATGGGTGACGTCATAATCCTGTCTTTTGGACATCAGAGATGATGCAGTTCCATGGCCAAACAGTTGTAGATGAAATCATTTTAATTGAAGGAAGTGGGTCTTTGCTGATCTCATGTACTGACTTGTAATAGGGCCTCTTGTAGATTTGTTTCTTTTTTCAAATGAGCACTGCAGACAGATGGGAATTCAGATTTTTTGTAAGTAGAGATTAGGGGCAAGAAAGAAGATCAGCCACTGGCACCATCGCCTCTACGCTCTAACCTTCTCAATTGAACATCCTGGTCTTAAGAGCAGCACATTGAGTTCCGGAAGATAATTGCTATTTGTGCATACCTCTTTAGCAGTGAAGTGTGATTGATAAAACCTTTTCGTTTGAATGTTACCCTGTTTTTGCAACCTTGAAACACACGGAAAAAAAGATTTTCCAGGCACATCCAGTGAGTAAGTACAAGAAGAGCAACCACAAAGGGACTCGACCCTTCAATCTTCCTATTTGAAGTCAGATGCTTTGTCCATTAGGTCACTTGGTCTGAACTAGGGTGGGTTTCGAAAGGTTAGGGGAGCTAGGACAGTGAGGAAGGGAGACTTGATTGTAAAACAGGACATGTGAAAACTTCACAATTGTAAAGCCGATAGACAGCGTTGAAGCATTTGTGAATGTGATGTTGTGTCAGATACTCTTCGATATCATTGTGTGCATATGTACATGCAGGAAAATGTTTCTTGTGCAAAACAGCTCAGTGAGGGTGATTGATAATAGCTTCCTTTGCTTAAGTGTCACTCTGTTCCTACGACCATGAAAAACCCATGGAAGTTTGTACTTTCCAGGCACATCAAACAGAAAGGACTGGAAGCTCAACCACGAAGGGACTCGAACCCTCAATCTTCTGATCCGAAGTCAGACGCCTTGACCATTAGGCCACGTGGTCGGAACCGAGTCTTTCAAAGGACTGAAGCCGTGCTCATTAGACTGTGTGGTCTGAACAGAGGTTTGTTTCAGGAGGCTAGAGGAGCTGGGTGAGTGAGGAAGGGAGACTTGATTGTAAAAACGTACATGTGAATAATTTTTTGAATTGCAAAACCTGTAGACAGCGTTGAACTATCTGGGAATGTGAAATTATGTGAGTATTCTTTGATATCATTAACTAAAAAGGAAATGCGGGAAAGGTTTCTTATGCAAGACAGTTCAGTCAGCAATGTTACCTGGTTGATAACTCAAAAGGCCAGGTTTATGTAGCATGTGAAAAGCAAGCAACCGTGCAGTCAGGATTAATCTTGCCTTGGAAAGAGTTGCTTGCATCGTGCTTTTCAATGGCCAGTATGGGGATTGAACCCATGACCTTGGCGTTATTAGCACCACGCTCTAACCATCTGAGCTAACCGGCCCAGCATGCTGCAAAAGAGTCATTTTCCCAGCTGCACAGCTGCGTCAATGTCTCAGTGATTTTGTCTGAGATACGATGGCCCTTTCATAATGGGTGACGTCATAATCCTGTCTTTTGGACATCAGAGATGATGCAGTTCCATGGCCAAACAGTTGGAGATGAAATCATTTTAATTCAAGGAAGTGGGTCTTTGCTGATCTCATGTACTGACTTGTAATAGGGCCTCTTGTAGATTTGTTTCTTTTTTCAAATGAGCACTGCAGACAGATGGGAATTCAGATTTTTTGTAAGTAGAGATTAGGGGCAAGAAAGAAGATCAGCCACTGGCACCATCGCCTCTACGCTCTAACCTTCTCAATTGAACATCCTGGTCTTAAGAGCAGCACATTGACTTCCGGAAGATAATTGCTATTTGTGCATACCTCTTTAGCAGTGAAGAAGTGTGATTGATAAAACCTTTTCGCTTGAATGTTACCCTGTTTCTGCAACCTTGAAACACACGGAAAAAAAGATTTTCCAGGCACATCCATTGAGTAAGTACAAGAAGAGCAACTACAAAGGGACTCGACCCTTCAATCTTCCTATTTGAAGTCAGATGCTTTGTCCATTAGGTCACTTGGTCTGAACTAGGGTGGGTTTCGAAAGGTTAGGGGAGCTAGGACAGTGAGGAAGGGAGACTTGATTGTAAAACAGGACATGTGAAAACTTCACAATTGTAAAGCCGATAGACAGCGTTGAAGCATTTGTGAATGTGATGTTGTGTCAGATACTCTTCGATATCATTGTGTGCATAAGTACATGCAGGAAAATGTTTCTTGTGCAAAACAGCTCAGTGAGGGTGATTGATAATAGCTTCCTTTGCTTAAGTGTCACTCTGTTCCTACAACCATGAAAAACCCATGGAAGTTTGTACTTTCCAGGCACATCAAACAGCAAGGACTGGAAGCTCAACCACGAAGCGACTCAAACCCTCAATCTTCTGATCCGAAGTCAGACGCCTTGTCCATTAGGCCACGTGGTCGGAACCGAGTCTTTCAAAGGACTGGAGCCGTGCTCATTAGACTGTGTGGTCTGAACAGAGGTTTGTTTCAGGAGGCTAGAGGAGCTGGGTGAGTGAGGAAGGGAGACTTGATTGTAAAAACGTACATGTGAATAATTTTTTGAATTGCAAAACCTGTAGACAGCGTTGAACTATCTGGGAATGTGAAATTATGTGAGTATTCTTTGATATCATTAACTAAAAAGGAAATGCGGGAAAGGTTTCTTATGCAAGACAGTTTAGTCAGCAATGTTACCTGGTTGATAACTCAAAAGGCCAGGTTTATGTAGCATGTGAAAAGCAAGCAACCGTGCAGTCAGGATTAATCTTGCCTTGGAAAGAGTTGCTTGCATCGTGCTTTTCAATGGCCAGTATGGGGATTGAACCCATGACCTTGGCGTTATTAGCACCACGCTCTAACCATCTGAGCTAACCGGCCCAGCATGCTGCAAAAGAGTCATTTTCCCAGGTGCACAGCTGCGTCAATGTCTCAGTGATTTTGTCTGAGATACGATGGCCCTTTCATAATGGGTGACGTCATAATCCTGTCTTTTGGACATCAGAGATGATGCAGTTCCATGGCCAAACAGTTGTAGATGAAATCATTTTAATTGAAGGAAGTGGGTCTTTGCTGATCTCATGTACTGACTTGTAATAGGGCCTCTTGTAGATTTGTTTCTTTTTTCAAATGAGCACTGCAGACAGATGGGAATTCAGATTTTTTGTAAGTAGAGATTAGGGGCAAGAAAGAAGATCAGCCACTGGCACCATCGCCTCTACGCTCTAACCTTCTCAATTGAACATCCTGGTCTTAAGAGCAGCACATTGAGTTCCGGAAGATAATTGCTATTTGTGCATACCTCTTTAGCAGTGAAGTGTGATTGATAAAACCTTTTCGTTTGAATGTTACCCTGTTTTTGCAACCTTGAAACACACGGAAAAAAAGATTTTCCAGGCACATCCAGTGAGTAAGTACAAGAAGAGCAACCACAAAGGGACTCGACCCTTCAATCTTCCTATTTGAAGTCAGATGCTTTGTCCATTAGGTCACTTGGTCTGAACTAGGGTGGGTTTCGAAAGGTTAGGGGAGCTAGGACAGTGAGGAAGGGAGACTTGATTGTAAAACAGGACATGTGAAAACTTCACAATTGTAAAGCCGATAGACAGCGTTGAAGCATTTGTGAATGTGATGTTGTGTCAGATACTCTTCGATATCATTGTGTGCATATGTACATGCAGGAAAATGTTTCTTGTGCAAAACAGCTCAGTGAGGGTGATTGATAATAGCTTCCTTTGCTTAAGTGTCACTCTGTTCCTACAACCATGAAAAACCCATGGAAGTTTGTACTTTCCAGGCACATCAAACAGAAAGGACTGGAAGCTCAACCACGAAGGGACTCGAACCCTCAATCTTCTGATCCGAAGTCAGACGCCTTGTCCATTAGGCCACGTGGTCGGAACCGAGTCTTTCAAAGGACTGAAGCCGTGCTCATTAGACTGTGTGGTCTGAACAGAGGTTTGTTTCAGGAGGCTAGAGGAGCTGGGTGAGTGAGGAAGGGAGACTTGATTGTAAAAACGTACATGTGAATAATTTTTTGAATTGCAAAACCTGTAGACAGCGTTGAACTATCTGGGAATGTGAAATTATGTGAGTATTCTTTGATATCATTAACTAAAAAGGAAATGCGGGAAAGGTTTCTTATGCAAGACAGTTCAGTCAGCAATGTTACCTGGTTGATAACTCAAAAGGCCAGGTTTATGTAGCATGTGAAAAGCAAGCAACCGTGCAGTCAGGATTAATCTTGCCTTGGAAAGAGTTGCTTGCATCGTGCTTTTCAATGGCCAGTATGGGGATGGAACCCATGACCTTGGCGTTATTAGCACCACTCTCTAACCATCTGAGCTAACCGGCCCAGCATGCTGCAAAAGAGTCATTTTCCCAGCTGCACAGCTGCGTCAATGTCTCAGTGATTTTGTCTGACATACGATGGCCCTTTCATAATGGGTGACGTCATAATCCTGTCTTTTGGACATCAGAGATGATGCAGTTCCATGGCCAAACAGTTGGAGATGAAATCATTTTAATTCAAGGAAGTGGGTCTTTGCTGATCTCATGTACTGACTTGTAATAGGGCCTCTTGTAGATTTGTTTCTTTTTTCAAATGAGCACTGCAGACAGATGGGAATTCAGATTTTTTGTAAGTAGAGATTAGGGGCAAGAAAGAAGATCAGCCACTGGCACCATCGCCTCTACGCTCTAACCTTCTCAATTGAACATCCTGGTCTTAAGAGCAGCACATTGAGTTCCGGAAGATAATTGCTATTTGTGCATACCTCTTTAGCAGTGAAGAAGTGTGATTGATAAAACCTTTTCGCTTGAATGTTACCCTGTTTTTGCAACCTTGAAACACACGGAAAAAAAGATTTTCCAGGCACATCCAGTGAGTAAGTACAAGAAGAGCAACCACAAAGGGACTCGACCCTTCAATCTTCCTATTTGAAGTCAGATGCTTTGTCCATTAGGTCACTTGGTCTGAACTAGGGTGGGTTTCGAAAAGTTAGGGGATCTAGGACAGTGAGGAAGGGAGACTTGATTGTAAAACAGGACATGTGAAAACTTCACAATTGTAAAGCCCATAGACAGCGTTGAAGCATTTGTGAATGTGATGTTGTGTCAGATACTCTTCGATATCATTGTGTGCATAAGTACATGCAGGAAAATGTTTCTTGTGCAAAACAGCTCAGTGAGGGTGATTGATAATAGCTTCCTTTGCTTAAGTGTCACTCTGTTCCTACAACCATGAAAAACCCATGGAAGTTTGTAATTTCCAGGTACATCAAACAGAAAGGACTGGAAGCTCAACCACGAAGCGACTCGAACCCTCAATCTTCTGATCCGAAGTCAGACGCCTTGTCCATTAGGCCATGTGGTCGGAACCGAGTCTTTCAAAGGACTGAAGCCGTGCTCATTAGACTGTGTGGTCTTGATCAGAGGTTTGTTTCAGGAGGCTAGAGGAGCTGGGTGAGTGAGGAAGGGAGACTTGATTGTAAAAACGTACATGTGAATAATTTTTTGAATTGCAAAACCTGTAGACAGCGTTGAACTATCTGGGAATGTGAAATTATGTGAGTATTCTTTGATATCATTAACTAAAAAGGAAATGCGGGAAAGGTTTCTTATGCAAGACAGTTCAGTCAGCAATGTTACCTGGTTGATAACTCAAAAGGCCAGGTTTATGTAGCATGTGAAAAGCAAGCAACCGTGCAGTCAGGATTAATCTTGCCTTGGAAAGAGTTGCTTGCATCGTGCTTTTCAATGGCCAGTATGGGGATTGAACCCATGACCTTGGCGTTATTAGCACCACGCTCTAACCATCTGAGCTAACCGGCCCAGCATGCTGCAAAAGAGTCATTTTCCCAGCTGCACAGCTGCGTCAATGTCTCAGTGATTTTGTCTGAGATACGATGGCCCTTTCATAATGGGTGACATCATAATCCTGTCTTTTGGACATCAGAGATGATGCAGTTCCATGGCCAAACAGTTGGAGATGAAATCATTTTAATTCAAGGAAGTGGGTCTTTGCTGATCTCATGTACTGACTTGTAATAGGGCCTCTTGTAGATTTGTTTCTTTTTTCAAATGAGCACTGCAGACAGATGGGAATTCAGATTTTTTGTAAGTAGAGATTAGGGGCAAGAAAGAAGATCAGCCACTGGCACCATCGCCTCTACGCTCTAACCTTCTCAATTAAACATCCTGGTCTTAAGAGCAGCACATTGAGTTCCGGAAGATAATTGCTATTTGTGCATACCTCTTTAGCAGTGAAGAAGTGTGATTGATAAAACCTTTTCGCTTGAATGTTACCCTGTTTTTGCAACCTTGAAACACACGGAAAAAAAGATTTTCCAGGCACATCCAGTGAGTAAGTACAAGAAGAGCAACCACAAAGGGACTCGACCCTTCAATCTTCCGATTTGAAGTCAGATGCTTTGTCCATTAGGTCACTTGGTCTGAACTAGGGTGGGTTTCGAAAGGTTAGGGGAGCTAGGACAGTGAGGAAGGGAGACTTGATTGTAAAACAGGACGTGAAAACTTCACAATTGTAAAGCCCATAGACAGCGTTGAAGCATTTGTGAATGTGATGTTGTGTCAGATACTCTTCGATATCATTGTGTGCATAAGTACATGCAGGAAAATGTTTCCTGTGCAAAACAGCTCAGTGAGGGTGATTGATAATAGCTTCCTTTGCTTAAGTGTCACTCTGTTCCTACAACCATGAAAAACCCATGGAAGTTCCATGCACATCAAACAGAAAGGACTGGAAGCTCAACCACGAAGCGACTCGAACTCTCAATCTTCTGATACGAAGTCAGACGCCTTGTCCATTAGGCCACGTGGTCGGAACCGAGTCTTTCAAAGGACTGAAGCCGTGCTCATTAGACTGTGTGGTCTGAACAGAGGTTTGTTTCAGGAGGCTAGAGGAGCTGGGTGAGTGAGGAAGGGAGACTTGATTGTAAAAACGTACATGTGAATAATTTTTTGAATTGCAAAACCTGTAGACAGCGTTGAACTATCTGGGAATGTGAAATTATGTGAGTATTCTTTGATATCATTAACTAAAAAGGAAATGCGGGAAAGGTTTCTTATGCAAGACAGTTCAGTCAGCAATGTTACCTGGTTGATAACTCAAAAGGCCAGGTTTATGTAGCATGTGAAAAGCAAGCAACCGTGCAGTCAGGATTAATCTTGCCTTGGAAAGAGTTGCTTGCATCGTGCTTTTCAATGGCCAGTATGGGGATTGAACCCATGACCTTGGCGTTATTAGCACCACGCTCTAACCATCTGAGCTAACCGGCCCAGCATGCTGCAAAAGAGTCATTTTCCCAGCTGCACAGCTGCGTCAATGTCTCAGTGATTTTGTCTGAGATACGATGGCCCTTTCATAATGGGTGACATCATAATCCTGTCTTTTGGACATCAGAGATGATGCAGTTCCATGGCCAAACAGTTGGAGATGAAATCATTTTAATTCAAGGAAGTGGGTCTTTGCTGATCTCATGTACTGACTTGTAATAGGGCCTCTTGTAGATTTGTTTCTTTTTTCAAATGAGCACTGCAGACAGATGGGAATTCAGATTTTTTGTAAGTAGAGATTAGGGGCAAGAAAGAAGATCAGCCACTGGCACCATCGCCTCTACGCTCTAACCTTCTCAATTAAACATCCTGGTCTTAAGAGCAGCACATTGAGTTCCGGAAGATAATTGCTATTTGTGCATACCTCTTTAGCAGTGAAGAAGTGTGATTGATAAAACCTTTTCGCTTGAATGTTACCCTGTTTTTGCAACCTTGAAACACACGGAAAAAAAGATTTTCCAGGCACATCCAGTGAGTAAGTACAAGAAGAGCAACCACAAAGGGACTCGACCCTTCAATCTTCCGATTTGAAGTCAGATGCTTTGTCCATTAGGTCACTTGGTCTGAACTAGGGTGGGTTTCGAAAGGTTAGGGGAGCTAGGACAGTGAGGAAGGGAGACTTGATTGTAAAACAGGACGTGAAAACTTCACAATTGTAAAGCCCATAGACAGCGTTGAAGCATTTGTGAATGTGATGTTGTGTCAGATACTCTTCGATATCATTGTGTGCATAAGTACATGCAGGAAAATGTTTCCTGTGCAAAACAGCTCAGTGAGGGTGATTGATAATAGCTTCCTTTGCTTAAGTGTCACTCTGTTCCTACAACCATGAAAAACCCATGGAAGTTCCATGCACATCAAACAGAAAGGACTGGAAGCTCAACCACGAAGCGACTCGAACTCTCAATCTTCTGATACGAAGTCAGACGCCTTGTCCATTAGGCCACGTGGTCGGAACCGAGTCTTTCAAAGGACTGAAGCCGTGCTCATTAGACTGTGTGGTCTGAACAGAGGTTTGTTTCAGGAGGCTAGAGGAGCTGGGTGAGTGAGGAAGGGAGACTTGATTGTAAAAACGTACATGTGAATAATTTTTTGAATTGCAAAACCTGTAGACAGCGTTGAACTATCTGGGAATGTGAAATTATGTGAGTATTCTTTGATATCATTAACTAAAAAGGAAATGCGGGAAAGGTTTCTTATGCAAGACAGTTCAGTCAGCAATGTTACCTGGTTGATAACTCAAAAGGCCAGGTTTATGTAGCATGTGAAAAGCAAGCAACCGTGCAGTCAGGATTAATCTTGCCTTGGAAAGAGTTGCTTGCATCGTGCTTTTCAATGGCCAGTATGGGGATTGAACCCATGACCTTGGCGTTATTAGCACCACGCTCTAACCATCTGAGCTAACCGGCCCAGCATGCTGCAAAAGAGTCATTTTCCCAGCTGCACAGCTGCGTCAATGTCTCAGTGATTTTGTCTGAGATACGATGGCCCTTTCATAATGGGTGACATCATAATCCTGTCTTTTGGACATCAGAGATGATGCAGTTCCATGGCCAAACAGTTGGAGATGAAATCATTTTAATTCAAGGAAGTGGGTCTTTGCTGATCTCATGTACTGACTTGTAATAGGGCCTCTTGTAGATTTGTTTCTTTTTTCAAATGAGCACTGCAGACAGATGGGAATTCAGATTTTTTGTAAGTAGAGATTAGGGGCAAGAAAGAAGATCAGCCACTGGCACCATCGCCTCTACGCTCTAACCTTCTCAATTAAACATCCTGGTCTTAAGAGCAGCACATTGAGTTCCGGAAGATAATTGCTATTTGTGCATACCTCTTTAGCAGTGAAGAAGTGTGATTGATAAAACCTTTTCGCTTGAATGTTACCCTGTTTTTGCAACCTTGAAACACACGGAAAAAAAGATTTTCCAGGCACATCCAGTGAGTAAGTACAAGAAGAGCAACCACAAAGGGACTCGACCCTTCAATCTTCCGATTTGAAGTCAGATGCTTTGTCCATTAGGTCACTTGGTCTGAACTAGGGTGGGTTTCGAAAGGTTAGGGGAGCTAGGACAGTGAGGAAGGGAGACTTGATTGTAAAACAGGACGTGAAAACTTCACAATTGTAAAGCCCATAGACAGCGTTGAAGCATTTGTGAATGTGATGTTGTGTCAGATACTCTTCGATATCATTGTGTGCATAAGTACATGCAGGAAAATGTTTCCTGTGCAAAACAGCTCAGTGAGGGTGATTGATAATAGCTTCCTTTGCTTAAGTGTCACTCTGTTCCTACAACCATGAAAAACCCATGGAAGTTCCATGCACATCAAACAGAAAGGACTGGAAGCTCAACCACGAAGCGACTCGAACTCTCAATCTTCTGATACGAAGTCAGACGCCTTGTCCATTAGGCCACGTGGTCGGAACCGAGTCTTTCAAAGGACTGAAGCCGTGCTCATTAGACTGTGTGGTCTGAACAGAGGTTTGTTTCAGGAGGCTAGAGGAGCTGGGTGAGTGAGGAAGGGAGACTTGATTGTAAAAACGTACATGTGAATAATTTTTTGAATTGCAAAACCTGTAGACAGCGTTGAACTATCTGGGAATGTGAAATTATGTGAGTATTCTTTGATATCATTAACTAAAAAGGAAATGCGGGAAAGGTTTCTTATGCAAGACAGTTCAGTCAGCAATGTTACCTGGTTGATAACTCAAAAGGCCAGGTTTATGTAGCATGTGAAAAGCAAGCAACCGTGCAGTCAGGATTAATCTTGCCTTGGAAAGAGTTGCTTGCATCGTGCTTTTCAATGGCCAGTATGGGGATTGAACCCATGACCTTGGCGTTATTAGCACCACGCTCTAACCATCTGAGCTAACCGGCCCAGCATGCTGCAAAAGAGTCATTTTCCCAGCTGCACAGCTGCGTCAATGTCTCAGTGATTTTGTCTGAGATACGATGGCCCTTTCATAATGGGTGACGTCATAATCCTGTCTTTTGGACATCAGAGATGATGCAGTTCCATGGCCAAACAGTTGGAGATGAAATCATTTTAATTCAAGGAAGTGGGTCTTTGCTGATCTCATGTACTGACTTGTAATAGGGCCTCTTGTAGATTTGTTTCTTTTTTCAAATGAGCACTGCAGACAGATGGGAATTCAGATTTTTTGTAAGTAGAGATTAGGGGCAAGAAAGAAGATCAGCCACTGGCACCATCGCCTCTACGCTCTAACCTTCTCAATTGAACATCCTGGTCTTAAGAGCAGCACATTGACTTCCGGAAGATAATTGCTATTTGTGCATACCTCTTTAGCAGTGAAGAAGTGTGATTGATAAAACCTTTTCGCTTGAATGTTACCCTGTTTCTGCAACCTTGAAACACACGGAAAAAAAGATTTTCCAGGCACATCCATTGAGTAAGTACAAGAAGAGCAACTACAAAGGGACTCGACCCTTCAATCTTCCTATTTGAAGTCAGATGCTTTGTCCATTAGGTCACTTGGTCTGAACTAGGGTGGGTTTCGAAAGGTTAGGGGAGCTAGGACAGTGAGGAAGGGAGACTTGATTGTAAAACAGGACATGTGAAAACTTCACAATTGTAAAGCCGATAGACAGCGTTGAAGCATTTGTGAATGTGATGTTGTGTCAGATACTCTTCGATATCATTGTGTGCATAAGTACATGCAGGAAAATGTTTCTTGTGCAAAACAGCTCAGTGAGGGTGATTGATAATAGCTTCCTTTGCTTAAGTGTCACTCTGTTCCTACAACCATGAAAAACCCATGGAAGTTTGTACTTTCCAGGCACATCAAACAGCAAGGACTGGAAGCTCAACCACGAAGCGACTCAAACCCTCAATCTTCTGATCCGAAGTCAGACGCCTTGTCCATTAGGCCACGTGGTCGGAACCGAGTCTTTCAAAGGACTGGAGCCGTGCTCATTAGACTGTGTGGTCTGAACAGAGGTTTGTTTCAGGAGGCTAGAGGAGCTGGGTGAGTGAGGAAGGGAGACTTGATTGTAAAAACGTACATGTGAATAATTTTTTGAATTGCAAAACCTGTAGACAGCGTTGAACTATCTGGGAATGTGAAATTATGTGAGTATTCTTTGATATCATTAACTAAAAAGGAAATGCGGGAAAGGTTTCTTATGCAAGTCAGTTTAGTCAGCAATGTTACCTGGTTGATAACTCAAAAGGCCAGGTTTATGTAGCATGTGAAAAGCAAGCAACCGTGCAGTCAGGATTAATCTTGCCTTGGAAAGAGTTGCTTGCATCGTGCTTTTCAATGGCCAGTATGGGGATTGAACCCATGACCTTGGCGTTATTAGCACCACGCTCTAACCATCTGAGCTAACCGGCCCAGCATGCTGCAAAAGAGTCATTTTCCCAGGTGCACAGCTGCGTCAATGTCTCAGTGATTTTGTCTGAGATACGATGGCCCTTTCATAATGGGTGACGTCATAATCCTGTCTTTTGGACATCAGAGATGATGCAGTTCCATGGCCAAACAGTTGTAGATGAAATCATTTTAATTGAAGGAAGTGGGTCTTTGCTGATCTCATGTACTGACTTGTAATAGGGCCTCTTGTAGATTTGTTTCTTTTTTCAAATGAGCACTGCAGACAGATGGGAATTCAGATTTTTTGTAAGTAGAGATTAGGGGCAAGAAAGAAGATCAGCCACTGGCACCATCGCCTCTACGCTCTAACCTTCTCAATTGAACATCCTGGTCTTAAGAGCAGCACATTGAGTTCCGGAAGATAATTGCTATTTGTGCATACCTCTTTAGCAGTGAAGTGTGATTGATAAAACCTTTTCGTTTGAATGTTACCCTGTTTTTGCAACCTTGAAACACACGGAAAAAAAGATTTTCCAGGCACATCCAGTGAGTAAGTACAAGAAGAGCAACCACAAAGGGACTCGACCCTTCAATCTTCCTATTTGAAGTCAGATGCTTTGTCCATTAGGTCACTTGGTCTGAACTAGGGTGGGTTTCGAAAGGTTAGGGGAGCTAGGACAGTGAGGAAGGGAGACTTGATTGTAAAACAGGACATGTGAAAACTTCACAATTGTAAAGCCGATAGACAGCGTTGAAGCATTTGTGAATGTGATGTTGTGTCAGATACTCTTCGATATCATTGTGTGCATATGTACATGCAGGAAAATGTTTCTTGTGCAAAACAGCTCAGTGAGGGTGATTGATAATAGCTTCCTTTGCTTAAGTGTCACTCTGTTCCTACAACCATGAAAAACCCATGGAAGTTTGTACTTTCCAGGCACATCAAACAGAAAGGACTGGAAGCTCAACCACGAAGGGACTCGAACCCTCAATCTTCTGATCCGAAGTCAGACGCCTTGTCCATTAGGCCACGTGGTCGGAACCGAGTCTTTCAAAGGACTGAAGCCGTGCTCATTAGACTGTGTGGTCTGAACAGAGGTTTGTTTCAGGAGGCTAGAGGAGCTGGGTGAGTGAGGAAGGGAGACTTGATTGTAAAAACGTACATGTGAATAATTTTTTGAATTGCAAAACCTGTAGACAGCGTTGAACTATCTGGGAATGTGAAATTATGTGAGTATTCTTTGATATCATTAACTAAAAAGGAAATGCGGGAAAGGTTTCTTATGCAAGACAGTTCAGTCAGCAATGTTACCTGGTTGATAACTCAAAAGGCCAGGTTTATGTAGCATGTGAAAAGCAAGCAACCGTGCAGTCAGGATTAATCTTGCCTTGGAAAGAGTTGCTTGCATCGTGCTTTTCAATGGCCAGTATGGGGATGGAACCCATGACCTTGGCGTTATTAGCACCACTCTCTAACCATCTGAGCTAACCGGCCCAGCATGCTGCAAAAGAGTCATTTTCCCAGCTGCACAGCTGCGTCAATGTCTCAGTGATTTTGTCTGACATACGATGGCCCTTTCATAATGGGTGACGTCATAATCCTGTCTTTTGGACATCAGAGATGATGCAGTTCCATGGCCAAACAGTTGGAGATGAAATCATTTTAATTCAAGGAAGTGGGTCTTTGCTGATCTCATGTACTGACTTGTAATAGGGCCTCTTGTAGATTTGTTTCTTTTTTCAAATGAGCACTGCAGACAGATGGGAATTCAGATTTTTTGTAAGTAGAGATTAGGGGCAAGAAAGAAGATCAGCCACTGGCACCATCGCCTCTACGCTCTAACCTTCTCAATTGAACATCCTGGTCTTAAGAGCAGCACATTGAGTTCCGGAAGATAATTGCTATTTGTGCATACCTCTTTAGCAGTGAAGAAGTGTGATTGATAAAACCTTTTCGCTTGAATGTTACCCTGTTTTTGCAACCTTGAAACACACGGAAAAAAAGATTTTCCAGGCACATCCAGTGAGTAAGTACAAGAAGAGCAACCACAAAGGGACTCGACCCTTCAATCTTCCTATTTGAAGTCAGATGCTTTGTCCATTAGGTCACTTGGTCTGAACTAGGGTGGGTTTCGAAAAGTTAGGGGATCTAGGACAGTGAGGAAGGGAGACTTGATTGTAAAACAGGACATGTGAAAACTTCACAATTGTAAAGCCCATAGACAGCGTTGAAGCATTTGTGAATGTGATGTTGTGTCAGATACTCTTCGATATCATTGTGTGCATAAGTACATGCAGGAAAATGTTTCTTGTGCAAAACAGCTCAGTGAGGGTGATTGATAATAGCTTCCTTTGCTTAAGTGTCACTCTGTTCCTACAACCATGAAAAACCCATGGAAGTTTGTAATTTCCAGGCACATCAAACAGCAAGGACTGGAAGCTCAACCACGAAGCGACTCGAACCCTCAATCTTCTGATCCGAAGTCAGACGCCTTGTCCATTAGGCCATGTGGTCGGAACCGAGTCTTTCAAAGGACTGAAGCCGTGCTCATTAGACTGTGTGGTCTTGATCAGAGGTTTGTTTCAGGAGGCTAGAGGAGCTGGGTGAGTGAGGAAGGGAGACTTGATTGTAAAAACGTACATGTGAATAATTTTTTGAATTGCAAAACCTGTAGACAGCGTTGAACTATCTGGGAATGTGAAATTATGTGAGTATTCTTTGATATCATTAACTAAAAAGGAAATGCGGGAAAGGTTTCTTATGCAAGACAGTTCAGTCAGCAATGTTACCTGGTTGATAACTCAAAAGGCCAGGTTTATGTAGCATGTGAAAAGCAAGCAACCGTGCAGTCAGGATTAATCTTGCCTTGGAAAGAGTTGCTTGCATCGTGCTTTTCAATGGCCAGTATGGGGATTGAACCCATGACCTTGGCGTTATTAGCACCACGCTCTAACCATCTGAGCTAACCGGCCCAGCATGCTGCAAAAGAGTCATTTTCCCAGCTGCACAGCTGCGTCAATGTCTCAGTGATTTTGTCTGAGATACGATGGCCCTTTCATAATGGGTGACATCATAATCCTGTCTTTTGGACATCAGAGATGATGCAGTTCCATGGCCAAACAGTTGGAGATGAAATCATTTTAATTCAAGGAAGTGGGTCTTTGCTGATCTCATGTACTGACTTGTAATAGGGCCTCTTGTAGATTTGTTTCTTTTTTCAAATGAGCACTGCAGACAGATGGGAATTCAGATTTTTTGTAAGTAGAGATTAGGGGCAAGAAAGAAGATCAGCCACTGGCACCATCGCCTCTACGCTCTAACCTTCTCAATTAAACATCCTGGTCTTAAGAGCAGCACATTGAGTTCCGGAAGATAATTGCTATTTGTGCATACCTCTTTAGCAGTGAAGAAGTGTGATTGATAAAACCTTTTCGCTTGAATGTTACCCTGTTTTTGCAACCTTGAAACACACGGAAAAAAAGATTTTCCAGGCACATCCAGTGAGTAAGTACAAGAAGAGCAACCACAAAGGGACTCGACCCTTCAATCTTCCGATTTGAAGTCAGATGCTTTGTCCATTAGGTCACTTGGTCTGAACTAGGGTGGGTTTCGAAAGGTTAGGGGAGCTAGGACAGTGAGGAAGGGAGACTTGATTGTAAAACAGGACGTGAAAACTTCACAATTGTAAAGCCCATAGACAGCGTTGAAGCATTTGTGAATGTGATGTTGTGTCAGATACTCTTCGATATCATTGTGTGCATAAGTACATGCAGGAAAATGTTTCCTGTGCAAAACAGCTCAGTGAGGGTGATTGATAATAGCTTCCTTTGCTTAAGTGTCACTCTGTTCCTACAACCATGAAAAACCCATGGAAGTTCCATGCACATCAAACAGAAAGGACTGGAAGCTCAACCACGAAGCGACTCGAACTCTCAATCTTCTGATACGAAGTCAGACGCCTTGTCCATTAGGCCACGTGGTCGGAACCGAGTCTTTCAAAGGACTGAAGCCGTGCTCATTAGACTGTGTGGTCTGAACAGAGGTTTGTTTCAGGAGGCTAGAGGAGCTGGGTGAGTGAGGAAGGGAGACTTGATTGTAAAAACGTACATGTGAATAATTTTTTGAATTGCAAAACCTGTAGACAGCGTTGAACTATCTGGGAATGTGAAATTATGTGAGTATTCTTTGATATCATTAACTAAAAAGGAAATGCGGGAAAGGTTTCTTATGCAAGACAGTTCAGTCAGCAATGTTACCTGGTTGATAACTCAAAAGGCCAGGTTTATGTAGCATGTGAAAAGCAAGCAACCGTGCAGTCAGGATTAATCTTGCCTTGGAAAGAGTTGCTTGCATCGTGCTTTTCAATGGCCAGTATGGGGATTGAACCCATGACCTTGGCGTTATTAGCACCACGCTCTAACCATCTGAGCTAACCGGCCCAGCATGCTGCAAAAGAGTCATTTTCCCAGCTGCACAGCTGCGTCAATGTCTCAGTGATTTTGTCTGAGATACGATGGCCCTTTCATAATGGGTGACGTCATAATCCTGTCTTTTGGACATCAGAGATGATGCAGTTCCATGGCCAAACAGTTGGAGATGAAATCATTTTAATTCAAGGAAGTGGGTCTTTGCTGATCTCATGTACTGACTTGTAATAGGGCCTCTTGTAGATTTGTTTCTTTTTTCAAATGAGCACTGCAGACAGATGGGAATTCAGATTTTTTGTAAGTAGAGATTAGGGGCAAGAAAGAAGATCAGCCACTGGCACCATCGCCTCTACGCTCTAACCTTCTCAATTGAACATCCTGGTCTTAAGAGCAGCACATTGACTTCCGGAAGATAATTGCTATTTGTGCATACCTCTTTAGCAGTGAAGAAGTGTGATTGATAAAACCTTTTCGCTTGAATGTTACCCTGTTTCTGCAACCTTGAAACACACGGAAAAAAAGATTTTCCAGGCACATCCATTGAGTAAGTACAAGAAGAGCAACTACAAAGGGACTCGACCCTTCAATCTTCCTATTTGAAGTCAGATGCTTTGTCCATTAGGTCACTTGGTCTGAACTAGGGTGGGTTTCGAAAGGTTAGGGGAGCTAGGACAGTGAGGAAGGGAGACTTGATTGTAAAACAGGACATGTGAAAACTTCACAATTGTAAAGCCGATAGACAGCGTTGAAGCATTTGTGAATGTGATGTTGTGTCAGATACTCTTCGATATCATTGTGTGCATAAGTACATGCAGGAAAATGTTTCTTGTGCAAAACAGCTCAGTGAGGGTGATTGATAATAGCTTCCTTTGCTTAAGTGTCACTCTGTTCCTACAACCATGAAAAACCCATGGAAGTTTGTACTTTCCAGGCACATCAAACAGCAAGGACTGGAAGCTCAACCACGAAGCGACTCAAACCCTCAATCTTCTGATCCGAAGTCAGACGCCTTGTCCATTAGGCCACGTGGTCGGAACCGAGTCTTTCAAAGGACTGGAGCCGTGCTCATTAGACTGTGTGGTCTGAACAGAGGTTTGTTTCAGGAGGCTAGAGGAGCTGGGTGAGTGAGGAAGGGAGACTTGATTGTAAAAACGTACATGTGAATAATTTTTTGAATTGCAAAACCTGTAGACAGCGTTGAACTATCTGGGAATGTGAAATTATGTGAGTATTCTTTGATATCATTAACTAAAAAGGAAATGCGGGAAAGGTTTCTTATGCAAGACAGTTTAGTCAGCAATGTTACCTGGTTGATAACTCAAAAGGCCAGGTTTATGTAGCATGTGAAAAGCAAGCAACCGTGCAGTCAGGATTAATCTTGCCTTGGAAAGAGTTGCTTGCATCGTGCTTTTCAATGGCCAGTATGGGGATTGAACCCATGACCTTGGCGTTATTAGCACCACGCTCTAACCATCTGAGCTAACCGGCCCAGCATGCTGCAAAAGAGTCATTTTCCCAGGTGCACAGCTGCGTCAATGTCTCAGTGATTTTGTCTGAGATACGATGGCCCTTTCATAATGGGTGACGTCATAATCCTGTCTTTTGGACATCAGAGATGATGCAGTTCCATGGCCAAACAGTTGTAGATGAAATCATTTTAATTGAAGGAAGTGGGTCTTTGCTGATCTCATGTACTGACTTGTAATAGGGCCTCTTGTAGATTTGTTTCTTTTTTCAAATGAGCACTGCAGACAGATGGGAATTCAGATTTTTTGTAAGTAGAGATTAGGGGCAAGAAAGAAGATCAGCCACTGGCACCATCGCCTCTACGCTCTAACCTTCTCAATTGAACATCCTGGTCTTAAGAGCAGCACATTGAGTTCCGGAAGATAATTGCTATTTGTGCATACCTCTTTAGCAGTGAAGTGTGATTGATAAAACCTTTTCGTTTGAATGTTACCCTGTTTTTGCAACCTTGAAACACACGGAAAAAAAGATTTTCCAGGCACATCCAGTGAGTAAGTACAAGAAGAGCAACCACAAAGGGACTCGACCCTTCAATCTTCCTATTTGAAGTCAGATGCTTTGTCCATTAGGTCACTTGGTCTGAACTAGGGTGGGTTTCGAAAGGTTAGGGGAGCTAGGACAGTGAGGAAGGGAGACTTGATTGTAAAACAGGACATGTGAAAACTTCACAATTGTAAAGCCGATAGACAGCGTTGAAGCATTTGTGAATGTGATGTTGTGTCAGATACTCTTCGATATCATTGTGTGCATATGTACATGCAGGAAAATGTTTCTTGTGCAAAACAGCTCAGTGAGGGTGATTGATAATAGCTTCCTTTGCTTAAGTGTCACTCTGTTCCTACAACCATGAAAAACCCATGGAAGTTTGTACTTTCCAGGCACATCAAACAGAAAGGACTGGAAGCTCAACCACGAAGGGACTCGAACCCTCAATCTTCTGATCCGAAGTCAGACGCCTTGTCCATTAGGCCACGTGGTCGGAACCGAGTCTTTCAAAGGACTGAAGCCGTGCTCATTAGACTGTGTGGTCTGAACAGAGGTTTGTTTCAGGAGGCTAGAGGAGCTGGGTGAGTGAGGAAGGGAGACTTGATTGTAAAAACGTACATGTGAATAATTTTTTGAATTGCAAAACCTGTAGACAGCGTTGAACTATCTGGGAATGTGAAATTATGTGAGTATTCTTTGATATCATTAACTAAAAAGGAAATGCGGGAAAGGTTTCTTATGCAAGACAGTTCAGTCAGCAATGTTACCTGGTTGATAACTCAAAAGGCCAGGTTTATGTAGCATGTGAAAAGCAAGCAACCGTGCAGTCAGGATTAATCTTGCCTTGGAAAGAGTTGCTTGCATCGTGCTTTTCAATGGCCAGTATGGGGATGGAACCCATGACCTTGGCGTTATTAGCACCACTCTCTAACCATCTGAGCTAACCGGCCCAGCATGCTGCAAAAGAGTCATTTTCCCAGCTGCACAGCTGCGTCAATGTCTCAGTGATTTTGTCTGACATACGATGGCCCTTTCATAATGGGTGACGTCATAATCCTGTCTTTTGGACATCAGAGATGATGCAGTTCCATGGCCAAACAGTTGGAGATGAAATCATTTTAATTCAAGGAAGTGGGTCTTTGCTGATCTCATGTACTGACTTGTAATAGGGCCTCTTGTAGATTTGTTTCTTTTTTCAAATGAGCACTGCAGACAGATGGGAATTCAGATTTTTTGTAAGTAGAGATTAGGGGCAAGAAAGAAGATCAGCCACTGGCACCATCGCCTCTACGCTCTAACCTTCTCAATTGAACATCCTGGTCTTAAGAGCAGCACATTGAGTTCCGGAAGATAATTGCTATTTGTGCATACCTCTTTAGCAGTGAAGAAGTGTGATTGATAAAACCTTTTCGCTTGAATGTTACCCTGTTTTTGCAACCTTGAAACACACGGAAAAAAAGATTTTCCAGGCACATCCAGTGAGTAAGTACAAGAAGAGCAACCACAAAGGGACTCGACCCTTCAATCTTCCTATTTGAAGTCAGATGCTTTGTCCATTAGGTCACTTGGTCTGAACTAGGGTGGGTTTCGAAAAGTTAGGGGATCTAGGACAGTGAGGAAGGGAGACTTGATTGTAAAACAGGACATGTGAAAACTTCACAATTGTAAAGCCCATAGACAGCGTTGAAGCATTTGTGAATGTGATGTTGTGTCAGATACTCTTCGATATCATTGTGTGCATAAGTACATGCAGGAAAATGTTTCTTGTGCAAAACAGCTCAGTGAGGGTGATTGATAATAGCTTCCTTTGCTTAAGTGTCACTCTGTTCCTACAACCATGAAAAACCCATGGAAGTTTGTAATTTCCAGGCACATCAAACAGCAAGGACTGGAAGCTCAACCACGAAGCGACTCGAACCCTCAATCTTCTGATCCGAAGTCAGACGCCTTGTCCATTAGGCCATGTGGTCGGAACCGAGTCTTTCAAAGGACTGAAGCCGTGCTCATTAGACTGTGTGGTCTTGATCAGAGGTTTGTTTCAGGAGGCTAGAGGAGCTGGGTGAGTGAGGAAGGGAGACTTGATTGTAAAAACGTACATGTGAATAATTTTTTGAATTGCAAAACCTGTAGACAGCGTTGAACTATCGTGGAATGTGAAATTATGTGAGTATTCTTTGATATCATTAACTAAAAAGGAAATGCGGGAAAGGTTTCTTATGCAAGACAGTTCAGTCAGCAATGTTACCTGGTTGATAACTCAAAAGGCCAGGTTTATGTAGCATGTGAAAAGCAAGCAACCGTGCAGTCAGGATTAATCTTGCCTTGGAAAGAGTTGCTTGCATCGTGCTTTTCAATGGCCAGTATGGGGATTGAACCCATGACCTTGGCGTTATTAGCACCACGCTCTAACCATCTGAGCTAACCGGCCCAGCATGCTGCAAAAGAGTCATTTTCCCAGCTGCACAGCTGCGTCAATGTCTCAGTGATTTTGTCTGAGATACGATGGCCCTTTCATAATGGGTGACATCATAATCCTGTCTTTTGGACATCAGAGATGATGCAGTTCCATGGCCAAACAGTTGGAGATGAAATCATTTTAATTCAAGGAAGTGGGTCTTTGCTGATCTCATGTACTGACTTGTAATAGGGCCTCTTGTAGATTTGTTTCTTTTTTCAAATGAGCACTGCAGACAGATGGGAATTCAGATTTTTTGTAAGTAGAGATTAGGGGCAAGAAAGAAGATCAGCCACTGGCACCATCGCCTCTACGCTCTAACCTTCTCAATTAAACATCCTGGTCTTAAGAGCAGCACATTGAGTTCCGGAAGATAATTGCTATTTGTGCATACCTCTTTAGCAGTGAAGAAGTGTGATTGATAAAACCTTTTCGCTTGAATGTTACCCTGTTTTTGCAACCTTGAAACACACGGAAAAAAAGATTTTCCAGGCACATCCAGTGAGTAAGTACAAGAAGAGCAACCACAAAGGGACTCGACCCTTCAATCTTCCGATTTGAAGTCAGATGCTTTGTCCATTAGGTCACTTGGTCTGAACTAGGGTGGGTTTCGAAAGGTTAGGGGAGCTAGGACAGTGAGGAAGGGAGACTTGATTGTAAAACAGGACGTGAAAACTTCACAATTGTAAAGCCCATAGACAGCGTTGAAGCATTTGTGAATGTGATGTTGTGTCAGATACTCTTCGATATCATTGTGTGCATAAGTACATGCAGGAAAATGTTTCCTGTGCAAAACAGCTCAGTGAGGGTGATTGATAATAGCTTCCTTTGCTTAAGTGTCACTCTGTTCCTACAACCATGAAAAACCCATGGAAGTTCCATGCACATCAAACAGAAAGGACTGGAAGCTCAACCACGAAGCGACTCGAACTCTCAATCTTCTGATACGAAGTCAGACGCCTTGTCCATTAGGCCACGTGGTCGGAACCGAGTCTTTCAAAGGACTGAAGCCGTGCTCATTAGACTGTGTGGTCTGAACAGAGGTTTGTTTCAGGAGGCTAGAGGAGCTGGGTGAGTGAGGAAGGGAGACTTGATTGTAAAAACGTACATGTGAATAATTTTTTGAATTGCAAAACCTGTAGACAGCGTTGAACTATCTGGGAATGTGAAATTATGTGAGTATTCTTTGATATCATTAACTAAAAAGGAAATGCGGGAAAGGTTTCTTATGCAAGACAGTTCAGTCAGCAATGTTACCTGGTTGATAACTCAAAAGGCCAGGTTTATGTAGCATGTGAAAAGCAAGCAACCGTGCAGTCAGGATTAATCTTGCCTTGGAAAGAGTTGCTTGCATCGTGCTTTTCAATGGCCAGTATGGGGATTGAACCCATGACCTTGGCGTTATTAGCACCACGCTCTAACCATCTGAGCTAACCGGCCCAGCATGCTGCAAAAGAGTCATTTTCCCAGCTGCACAGCTGCGTCAATGTCTCAGTGATTTTGTCTGAGATACGATGGCCCTTTCATAATGGGTGACGTCATAATCCTGTCTTTTGGACATCAGAGATGATGCAGTTCCATGGCCAAACAGTTGGAGATGAAATCATTTTAATTCAAGGAAGTGGGTCTTTGCTGATCTCATGTACTGACTTGTAATAGGGCCTCTTGTAGATTTGTTTCTTTTTTCAAATGAGCACTGCAGACAGATGGGAATTCAGATTTTTTGTAAGTAGAGATTAGGGGCAAGAAAGAAGATCAGCCACTGGCACCATCGCCTCTACGCTCTAACCTTCTCAATTGAACATCCTGGTCTTAAGAGCAGCACATTGACTTCCGGAAGATAATTGCTATTTGTACATACCTCTTTAGCAGTGAAGAAGTGTGATTGATAAAACCTTTTCGCTTGAATGTTACCCTGTTTCTGCAACCTTGAAACACACGGAAAAAAAGATTTTCCAGGCACATCCATTGAGTAAGTACAAGAAGAGCAACTACAAAGGGACTCGACCCTTCAATCTTCCTATTTGAAGTCAGATGCTTTGTCCATTAGGTCACTTGGTCTGAACTAGGGTGGGTTTCGAAAGGTTAGGGGAGCTAGGACAGTGAGGAAGGGAGACTTGATTGTAAAACAGGACATGTGAAAACTTCACAATTGTAAAGCCGATAGACAGCGTTGAAGCATTTGTGAATGTGATGTTGTGTCAGATACTCTTCGATATCATTGTGTGCATAAGTACATGCAGGAAAATGTTTCTTGTGCAAAACAGCTCAGTGAGGGTGATTGATAATAGCTTCCTTTGCTTAAGTGTCACTCTGTTCCTACAACCATGAAAAACCCATGGAAGTTTGTACTTTCCAGGCACATCAAACAGCAAGGACTGGAAGCTCAACCACGAAGCGACTCAAACCCTCAATCTTCTGATCCGAAGTCAGACGCCTTGTCCATTAGGCCACGTGGTCGGAACCGAGTCTTTCAAAGGACTGGAGCCGTGCTCATTAGACTGTGTGGTCTGAACAGAGGTTTGTTTCAGGAGGCTAGAGGAGCTGGGTGAGTGAGGAAGGGAGACTTGATTGTAAAAACGTACATGTGAATAATTTTTTGAATTGCAAAACCTGTAGACAGCGTTGAACTATCTGGGAATGTGAAATTATGTGAGTATTCTTTGATATCATTAACTAAAAAGGAAATGCGGGAAAGGTTTCTTATGCAAGACAGTTTAGTCAGCAATGTTACCTGGTT